>NC_073744.1:112589065-112817063 GCF_029784135.1 Toxorhynchites rutilus septentrionalis
TATCGACTTCAACCGCGCGCGTCGATCATCACCGCCATCAGTCAGCATCTCGCCAGACAGCTGGGCAGCAACCACTCTGCAGCCAGCCTGTCCTTTATCAGTGTCGGATGAATAATTCCCGATGTTTTGTTTACGGCAATCACCTGCAAACACTGGAAACCACCCGTTAGTGTCAAATTTGAATATCTTTCCACTCACACCCGAACTTTTTCGAACACTCACAGGGGGAGAAGCAGTGTTTTTGATGATTCAATTTACATTATAATCAGTGGCAAAGCGCATTGAAATACAAGAAATTAAGCTCAATAATGTCAAAATATGATAATACAACCTGATAGGTGATTCAACCACCTGACACGCTTGGGTTCAGCCTGGTTCAGTGAGTGGCAGACGTAAGGTAGCTACACAAGCGTTCGATTAAAATGTCAAATGAATTACCAAATTGGTGTCGATGATCACAGCGAAAGTTTCAATATCGCCAATTCTTTAAATAAATTTCATCGTTTCTCCTATGAGGTCATGACCGGGTTGGAGATATTGAGAGACATTAATTTCTTGATCACTATTATGGCACTATATCATATTATGGCTTTGGTGAAATGCAAAAAAATATATATTTATGTTCTTATTTTTAGAAATTTATTTAAAAATTAGCAATATCACTTGATTATCTGGGCCATTATCCTAATTCACTCCATTAAACTTGGTTGTTTTTCAATAACCTTTCCATGGTAACGAGAGGAACTCACGTTTTTGTTTCGGCAAAATTAGCGCAAGGAATGATTGAGCAAGACTTTGTGGGTGTGACCGTAATAATTAACTTAAACGTAATTAAACTGAAAATGATTTGGGCTCTCCACATCGATTGACCCAGTTTTGACCAGTGACCAGTTGATTGGGGATTGACCCAGTATCATATTAGGCTGTCAAAAAAGTCCTGCGGTATTTTTTTTGAATTTTCATTTGTTCATAAAATTAGTTACAATCATCTGTTTTAAGTCAAATATGCGCCGTTTGTTCGATGACTTGTTCCCAACGAGATGCCAACTTCATAATACCCCTGTTATAGAAGCTCGCTTCCTTATTGCAAAAAACTCGGATAGCCAATTTCCACAGGCCTCTTTTGTGGCTAGCTTCTGACTACCTAGCTCGTTCGCCATGGACAAAAACAGGTGGTAGTCACTTGGTGCAAGGTCCGGACTATACGGCGGATTGCAAAAGAACCTCCCATCCGAGCTCCCGGAGCTTCTGGCGCGTCACCAAAGAAGTGTGTGGCCTGGCGTTGTCCTGATGGAAGACAATGCGGCCTCTGTTTATCAAAGATGGCCTCTTCTTCATGAGTGCTACCTTCAAGCGGTCCAGTTGTTGGCAGTACAGGTCCGAATTGAGAGTTTGGCCATAGGGAAGCAGCTCATAATAGATTATTCCTTGACAATCCCACCAAACACACAGCAGAACCTTCCTGAGGGCGTTAATGAGGGCTTGGCCACCGTCTGAGGCCGCTTCAGCGGGCTTCGACCATGACCGTTTGCGCTTCACGTTGTCGTAAGTGACCCATTTTTCATCGCCAGTCACCATCCTCTTCAGAAACGGGTCGATTTTGTTGCGATTCAGCAGCGATTCACATGCGTCGATACGGTCGAAGATGTTTTTGTGCGTCAACGTGTGTGGCATCCATACATCGAGCTTCTTTGTGAATCCAAGCTTCTTCAAATGGTTAATAACGGTTTGATGACTTATCCCCAGCTCTTGGCCGATGCTACGGCTGCTACTATGCCGGTCTTTTTCGGCTAATTCAGCGATTTTGTCGCAATTTTCGACGACAGGCCTTCCGGAGCGTGGCGCATCTTCGACGACCTCTACACCAAAACGAAAACGTTGAAACCATCGTTGTGCGGTGGAAATGGAAACTGTATCGGGTCCATAAACTGCACAAATTTTATTGGCAGCTTGAGATCCATTTTTGCCTTTGTCATAGTAGTACTGTAAAATATGTCGGATTTTCGCTTTATTTCGCTCCATATTTGCGACACTATAACTCACGAACGATTTAACCAAACAAAACACTGTCAAGGACTATATTATAGCGCGCAAAAATACCTTTCCAACAAGCTATAGTATGACTCGATACAATGAATACAACTAGAACTACGCGCTTACAGCGACACCTCGCGGAAATACCGCAGGACTTTTTTGACAGCCTAATATGTAATGGGGCGCGAACAATTCACGCAACCTCCCGACTGATGCTTCGCCGAAAAACGGCGATTTTCTGTTTCGGACACCGGTTTCTTATCAGTAAAAATTTTTATAACTCTAGGTTTAGCGAAGCTTTAAAATGCAAAAATATATTTTAATCAAATATGGCTTCCACATTCGGTGTTCTTACATGATAAATTGAGAAGATATTCAATTGCTCCTAATAAATTTGACGATATATTGACTAAGCGAACAAATTCTAATTTTGAAATCTAAGTCTTAAATGAGGGGCTTAGAATGAAAGGGGTGTAAGTGAATTGATCGATTTCTGAACATCGGCTCTGTCTTCTGGTCATAACTTAGCTGCAAATTCATTCCCAGCTGTATTTCACAATGTGGAAGGTAGGTCAGAACGTCATCTATCGAATTCTATAGCAAACTCAAATTGGAACGTTTTTGCAGTTGAGTTATTAATCAAAGAAAAAGTTTACGAAGAGAAATCGATCGAGTCACTTACACCCCTTGCATTCTAAGCCCCTAAAATTTAACAAAAATATTCTTTAGCAGCCACTGTTTGACGTTTGAACTTGTTCTTTCCTCTAGCACAGCGGTACTCAACATTTTTTTCATTCGGGCCACAAACCCGTGTTAGTCATGGCCGCAAAAAAAAACAAAGTAAAGAAGGGTATTGTCCAAGACACGACCGCATTGTTAACATAAAACTACGAATTTATTGCAGGCGAGAACAAACCGTGAAGAAATTTAATAATAAAACTATTCAATACAAATATTTGATAGCAGTGAAAAGGGCCGATAAATGAATGCTTTCACTGAGTGATGAGCGCGAACGTTTGGCGAAGCAATCTAAGTAGATTGTCAAATTCATCCTAAGCATTAACATGTACTGTTCATTGCTCGCTGTCTAGAGCACTGAAACTGAAATACTGATCTTCCAAGTAGTTTTCAGTATCTCTTAGCAAAATTACATCTCCAACGCAGAACGAAACATCTCAGGAGACGCAGAACGGCAACAGAAAATCCGAACAGAATCTGTTGTGTGGTGGCGATAAGAGGAAAAGAATAGTTTTGAAACAATTTTTCATCTTCATTTATTAATCGTTAAGTTAAGAACATAACTCTCAACGCAGAAAAATACTTTACCGGAAGCAATAACTGAAATCATGAAAATTGAATGATCGATTGAAAAAAAAACTCAAATAAGTGATTAGCGATTTATCAGTCATCCAGCTAGCGAACGGACGGCAATAAAACTTTCAAATAGTATATCTCAGGCCGGGTTGTTTAGTAATTTTTTTCAAATTCAATTTTTTCAATGCTACGGGCGAATGAACTGAGAAAGTTTTAAGCCTCTATAATTCAAAACAATATCATTACACCAATAAATCCAAACACACTCCTGAATTCACAGGAGCTCACTTTAGCCAAAAATAAGCAAAAACAGATTTTTTAGATTTTGTTTTGTAAACCCAGCTGAAGACGGTTGATTCATGATTCATTCTCGCGAGAACAATATACGTATTGCATTCAGTATGCATCGCGACATTCTTCTCGTATTAAGGCGCGTCCACATTATGCCGAATGATGCCGATCAGCCTGTACCAGGCTGCATATTCGGTTCGTTATGTAATGTGGACGCCCTATCGGGTGCACGAAGCCGTCACGGACACACGAAGCACAATGTCGTCAATGCTAATTTACTTCGTTTTGTTTTGGTTCGACTTTCTCGAACCAGACCCACTTGTTTCGGGTTGGGTTCTGTTTGATTCGAGTCGGTTTCCGGCACGTCGGCAAGCCCGGGCGGTACGTCCACATTTAGTCGACTTTACCGGGCGACCAAGGCCGATTGGCGTAATGTGGACGCGTCTTTACACACAGTGCGGCTTCAGGCGATTATTTGTTCCCGTTGTCTATTTGATAATGCATAAAATTAACAATTCGTACAATCTCCACGGTATGAACACAGACAACGTACGTCCTATCTAATATTTCTCTACTGCATCGATTCTGCTTTACACCATATGCTTGCTTCTTGCATATTTTTAAGATGCATTCTGTGTTGACAAAAAATGTTCAACACTGTAGCAGAATAGAAATTGAGGTTGGCCTGGGCGAACAAAATATTTAAAGAACTAAAACTAAAGAACTGATAGCAACCGACATGCATCGACAAATCTTGACTAAGATAGACTTTCAAGCAGGTACTCATAATTAAAGATTTTTGTGATTTCAATAGTTTTCTTTCAAAGCAGTTCTGAGCTAGTTTTTGGGTAAATAAGTACCAGCATTACTCATACACCTTTTCTCTTTCGAACGAAGTGATTCACATACAAAAAACTTTGTTCCCCAAACGTAACGCTCTCGTTTTAGAAATTTTATACTTACACCCCATTACAGATTCAAATATGTTGTGAAGCTACAATACAGAGGCACTCTTCATCAGATGACATGCAAACCAGCGCGGTGCTCCCATCGAAAAAAATGTGCCATACTGTGCGATATTTATCTTTAATTATTTCTTAGACATGAGCAAAACCGCTATGTGTGACATTAGGATTAAGAAAGATTGCTGTCTGATAGATGGAGCAAGAGGATGGCGCTGATGATGATGATATTTTGAATTAGGTTTTAAAATTCATTGGTTCATTCCCCTCTAGCCTTGAAAAAAACAATTTGGAAAAATGAATTGTACACTCGGCCTTGAGAATTGTCATTTCGAAAGCCTCGCTGCCGTCTGGTCGCTAGCTAGATAACTGATGAATTGTGAATACTGTAATTTGAAATCGAGAATGACTTTTTTATACTCAATGAATAGAATACGGCGGAGCTTAGATTGCAATATCAACACTGTCCGTAGAACGAATGTTACATTTGCATTTCAAGCGATCGATTTGCGCTCATCTAATTAGCAGCGATATTTGAATATTGTACCTCGGCCATGGGAGCACGATAGAAAAAATGTGTATTCTTCCAATTTTCGCTAATTTCAATAATTTATGGGTTAGGGAACCGTAATGTATAACGCACCGAAAAAAAAGAGAATATAGATTGGAATGCAAATCATCAAAATCCGTTCATAGCTAAAATTATTATTAACGTTAAAACTATTTCCTAAAAAAACGTGACATGTACCAATACTGAAAGACGTAGTTTCATGTCAAAAAATATGTAATGATCTCATACTCATATTTTCATATTCATAGTTCAATTTTTATTCACTAACGTCAACAAAATTTACCCTAATGATCGGGTTTTATATATTTATTAGATATTTCTTCTTCTGATTCCACTTAACCGGACAATGAACACATCTATAAATGTGTAATGTGTAATAATGTGTAATTTATCAAACTTGACTATTCTCATATCAAGTTTCCTAGATAATTTTTTAAGTTTTAATGATGTGTAACTACAAAATGGTAATGGGCCAGGCAGGCCAACCAAAAGAGTCCGGTGGGCCGCAGGTTGAGTATAGTTGCTCTAGCATGTTCGTTGGCGGAATTAGTTCTCTCTTCGTTCTCTTTCTTTCTCTTCTCTTCCCTAACAACTGTCACTTCGCACATTTGTTGTTGATATTTGACGTCAAGTTGAGTTAGGGTGACCATTCGGAACGCATACTCGAAACAGTGCACCCAGCGGCAACAACGAACATATCGCCACCATAACAGTCGAAGCGGTTTGCTGTTCTCTGATTTATCCGACGTAACGCATCGCAGTTCACCAACGTCTATGCCCTGAAAGCACTCTTCGGTACGTTAGTGCGCAGTATTCTGGAATATGCCTCGCCGATCTGGGCACCGTATCACGTTGCTCAAGTGATCCGCATCGAACGCGTACAAAGACAATTCGTGCGCTTCGCTCTCCGTAACCTTCCGTGGAACGACCTGGCTCATCTCCCTCAATAGGCGGCTCGTTGCAAACTTATAAACCTTAATTAACTATCAGCACGAAGAACCCAGAAACAGCGACTGTTCATATTCGACCTTCTGAAGAACAACAACGATTGCCCGGACCTACTTGAAAAAAAAAATTGTTCAAAGTTCCTCAACATCAACATTGGCAACAGCCTTTTGTTATTTTTCCGAGACATAGAATAAGTTATGGGTTTACCAGCTCGTTCAGTAGCTGTCTAAGGGCATTCAGCAATATTAGTAGTAGTTTCGATTTTGATATGACCAAAAACGTTTTTAAAAATTCTATTATGAACGTAGCTTAGGTTTTAGATATGTGCGACTATGTCGAAGATTAATAATAATAAATGATAAATAAATAATGAATGGTAGATGACGGCACTCGGCATAAACAAAAGTTTATTAGCGTGGAAAGATGAGGATATCTTTCGAGGGAAAATAATTCCGACCAGTACGATGCCGGTATCAATATTTCATACGACCGCAAATGGTTAAAATGATCACAAACGCAATTAATTCGATCGACGAGAAGGAAAGCCAACCAAAGTTAATCCTACAATACAAATAATTATGTGCTGTTTTAATTCCTTTCTGGCGAGAATTACATTTCCCATTCGCTTGACTCTTACCATATTCACCAGTTCACAAAAGTAATTTTTTTCGCTCATTCAGTATGCTTATGTCGAACGACTTGCGGCACGTCGTTTTTAATACCGCGACCGGTGTATGTCGAAAAGAGACTGTGATTGTCGTTTTTATTATCTTCCCCACCTGTGTCGATGATTCGTTGGTTAATCCATTTTGGGTTGACAATTAATAACCTTTCGTTTTTTGAATATCGAAAAACTATCAATGAACTTCGTCCTTTCGTACTGTTGCACTTGATGTCTCAACTAACTGTTCGTTGCTTCTAAGTGATAAGCTTCAATGGGTGAGAAAAAAAACACCGTTTAGGATTGTGTATTACAGCGCCATTACCATTTTAATGGCTTTATTTTATTGATTTCTTCTGCCATTGCTTATTGATGAGAACATGTTTACTATTGGTAATGGCATTGAAACAAAAGATAAAAGGAAGACTTAACTCATTTGAAATTCTACCGATGCGTAAAACGGCTGGAATCAACATATCAACGTAAAATGCAAGTGCGAATGCTTCCGCTTTTATAATATTTACGACAGCAATAGTCGTGTCACTAGGAAATCGAGTATTGAAAGATCAATTCATTAAAGCTAATGATACCACACGAAATGATGGGTCGAAATTGGAAGAACGATAAATAAATTTAAAGAAAATTTATGAGCGGCTGTCAAGAATAAACTGATGATTCGGCTTCCTATACTTAACTGAACTTCAAAGTAACATGAACTCATAAAGCTATCGTCTATGTCATTGTTTATTTACCTTAGTTTCCTAAGGTTGGATTTCGGGAAAGTAGTAGTAGAAAGTTCATACTATTAGAAAGTAGCACATAAGAAAATAAAAAGTTATACATTCGATCGAGAAGATCAATTGTATTTTTAACATAATCCCACGAAACTGCTGAAATGTCGATCGTTAGCAAATTTCCCATAATGAAGGGAGGCGCGCGTGTGTAGAACCGAATCGATGATAAATAGTTTGAATCAAATTGACCCGAACAGAGTCCTCGGGGGGTTGAATTTATAATTCTCACCGAGAAACTGTCCACCTTTCGAAGATTCATCGGTGGAGTTATCTAATTATCTATTCTCATGAATATTTAAACACCGCTGGTCATATTTTGAAGCTACTACCCGCAGCACCGCTTCCAAGATCGGAGGATCGGCAAGATAAATAATTCAAAACGGAAGAATTATCACTACTTTGACTCGTCAAACCACTTGATTCATACAAATCTGTCATCTTAACATACATTTTGCTACAAGCCCCCTCGCACATCCATTTGGCCAAATCCATCTAAATCCAGCTCTAGAGAACTGTTTTACTATACAAGATTTATGTTTTGTCGGTTTGATGGATTGGCGGTTGTTTCGCTCGTGGTTCTAGTTTGCGTCCAAATAGGTGACAGGCCACTCAAAGTTCCGGAGATGCGAGCGGAGCCGTTATCATATCGGATGTTGCGCTATTCTAGCCTCTGATTTATGGCTTGCAGATAGCCATGGATCATTTAACTGCAACCGGAAGCCCACGTTGGATCGAAACGATGAGGGATAAGACGAAAATCGCGCCGAAGGAATGATAACATAAACAGGCGATTGGCCCATGTCAAAGTTTAAACGGGTTTCGGTGAGAAGAGCAATCCCCCATTCTTGAAGCCGAATCGAAATTTATCGTGCGTTTAGGGTCATGGCCATTATCGATTTGAGGGGGTAAAATATTACCCAAATGCTAACAGCTAACGATAATGATTGAGTACCAAAGAGGCTGAGTTTTATCGGGATAATAAATTATTATTGCTACTAACGACAGATAAACAAATCATGAAGACGAATCAATACATTAAACATTTTTTTCTTGCAATTTTTGTGTCTGAAGATGAGAAAAACATATTGTCACTTAAAGTGTATAGCATAGTTCTCCATAAATGAGGCTCAAAGTCCTCGTCCTTAAAAGCTGGTAGAGATTTCGATTTTTTGTCAACAACTAGGTACAATACTTGACACTTCATTAAATTGATACAATAGTACACACAAACTAGCGTTGGGAGAAAAAATATCATCTTCGGCAGAAAAAATCCTTTTCCGTATGCTGAAGGGTGAAATGAACAAATAAAAACACATTTTTCAAGAATTTTAAAATGTTTGTTCAGTGACTCAAATCCGTAATCGTACTCCACCATGCAGATCTATTTTCCCTTCTTTTGAAAACCGAAAACAAGCTTTTGGGACATTCTATTTAGATAAGTGCAATATAAAAAAATATAATTTATTCCTCCGTTGCCTCGTCGGTATTATTCTTGTCTGGAACAGTGCCTGTGATGGGTCGTAACAACTACATCGCCAGTTGATGTAGCAATGGTATCCTTTGGTAGTTAGTGCCTCCTTGTTATGGTCATAGCTCTTGTAATGATCTTATCTCAACAAGTACTATGTTCTGCTTGTGTAATAGGAAAGGAAGGGAGAACGGACAGGCCACTCAAAGTTGCGAAGATGCGACCTAAATAATAACATTACCGCTTCTTAGGAAGACATATATGGGGAACATAAAATTAGGGTCGCAAGTAGCTAAGATATCGCGAACTGGCATGCGTGAGTGTACTCCTTGAGCCTCTAAATCGGCAACCAGTTTGATTCTTTCATTGCAAAATTCATGACCAAACAACGTGCTCGATGTCATGATACCCTTCACCACAATTGCATAAATTGTTAGTAGCAAGACCTATGCGGAAGAGATGCGCATTTAGCGCGGAATGATTGGACATCAATCTGGACATAGTTCTAATAAAAATTCTGTCAAGATCTAACCCTTTAAACCAGGCCTTCGTTGAAACTTTGGGGATAATAGAGTATAGCCATCTCCCAAGCTTATCTCTGTTCCATTGGTTTTGCCAACTGGTGAGTGACTGCTGTCGGGAAATGGAGAAGAATTCCCGGTAAGCTATTTGTCTTTCAAAAACTGTGCCCTGCATATTACCCATCTTTGCGAGTGTATCCGCTTTCTCATCATCAGGAATAGAGCAATGGGAAGGAATCCAAATGAAAGTGATTCGAATACTGTTATCAACAAGAAAATTCAATGCATTCCTAATTTTGATAAGAAAATATGATGCTTTCATCTGTTGTTTCAAGGATTGAATGGCTTGTATACTGCTATGACTATCCGAGAAAATGAAATAGTGATCAGGTGGTAAGGACTCAATGGTCTTAATTGCATGATATATTGCAGCCAGTTTGGCAACATACACTGAACAAGGGTCTTCAAGTTTATGGAAGCTAGTATAATGTTCATTAAAGATACCAAAACCAGTTGATCCGTTGATTCTTCAACCATCAGTTAAAAACATGACAAAAAGTGAAAACATCTTGAAGAATTGATATGGTTATATTTTGAAGCGAAAAAATTAGAGATTAACGATGATCGAATATGATCTGAAATGTCTCGAGTTTCGTCCTTCATAGAAAGATCGAAATCAACGGAAGATCTGCAAAAGTTCGGAAAGCTAACATTACTGAAGATGTCTGCTGAAGTTTTATTTCTTGAGAAATGTAATGAGAGTACAGATCCATGGATCTCGACCATTGGTTCAATTCGAGAAGCTTCTTACAATTCTCAATTACTAATGGGTTCATGATTTCGCTTCGGATTAAGAAGCGATAGGACAGCTCTCAAAACCGAACCTGTAATGGAAAAAAACCTGCCAGGACTTCAAGGCTGATGTTGTGTGTTGATTGCATGCACCCTAAGGCTAAACGCAAGCAACGATACTGTATCCTCTCCAGTTTAATGATGTGGGTTTTAGCAGCAGAACGGAAACAAAACGAACAATACTCCATGACTGACAGTATTGTAGTTTTGTACAGCCGTATTAGGTCTTCTGGATGAGCACCCCACCATGTTCCAGTAACTGTCCGGAGAAAATTCCTCCAAACTGCAAGAACTCCAAGATATTTGAAGCTTGTGGATTGAACGATGGTTTTTTGAACAATTGAAGCAGAAGTTCGGGAGGTTGGTGCTTTCTAGAAAATACAACCATTTCTGTTTTCTCAGTTGAGAATTCAATACCTAGCTTCACAGCCCATGAAGATAAATTATTTAAGGAAATTTGCAGCGGTCTTTGCAAATCAATAGTTCTAGTACTTGATATGGATACAACACTATCATCTGCCAGTTGCCTCAAAGTACATCCATCTGCAAGATGGTCATCTAAATCATTAATATAGAAATTATACAGAAGAGGACTTAAGCAAGAACCTTGAAGGAGATCTATGCTGCCGTAACGCAGAGGGACGCCAGAGGGACGAATTTTCATTACGGGACTTTTCGTAAAATTGCATGTATAATCAGCTTACGCGTACATTACGAAAATCTGATCTGTACAAATTGTGTGCACTTGATGGAAAAACATTGCCATCGGCTTGATTTTTGAAAAAATGCCGTTTTATTTGAGCTATGTTACCAACGCCAGTTTATTGTGGAAACTGCAAATTTTAATCGCTGTTTTCACAACCGATTGGCGTTCATCCATAAAAGTATGCGAGAATCTGTTTCCAATTACTTTCTCCAAAATGCCGCTGCTGAGCGGAGCATGAGAAGGCATCATGGAGAAAAGTTCTACACATTTTCCGACTTTGTAACATGCGTTGAACAGGCTAACATAGTTGAGAACCCGATTGTAACAATTATACACAGCACCATTTTTTTCCAATCCAAAATGCAATTGAAAACATTGAAAACATAAAATAATGCCGTCCAAAATCATCCGATGTAAAGCAGATACAGTTTATGCGAGGATGTTTTTAGTTTTGTTGCAGCTGCGGCTTTTCACCAAATCCGACATTTACCCTTCAATCAACACTCAGCTTCAATCCATCTGAAAGAGAAATGAGCAGGTGAGAAAGTAAACAGCGTCAAGAAGGTTTATCGCTTGATACCTGAGGATAGAAGACATCATTGCCATCGAAAGACATCAATTCTGGTAATCAACAATGAAATTGATGAGTTTAAACTAATTAGTTACAATTTTTATGTTCAATATGTGATCGAGCAAGGATTTTTTTTTTCTTTGAGATGAGTTTGATTTTATGAATTTAAATATTTGACGAGATTTATAAACAGAGCAAAGTACATGATTTGTAGTTCTGAAACAAAATTGCTATTATAAATGTAGCACTGCATGGGGATGGACTGTTTTGAATTTAAATGACGAGCTTTTCGGAAAAGTGATTTTCTTTATGCTAAACGTTTATTACGGAAGATGTTGTTATGTGAAGTTTGCTGTCCCTGATAATCCATTCTATGCTATCAGATCAGATAAAAAAATTACTTCGCATCACAATCAAATTACGACACACCATAGGGAAAATGGCGCTTGCGCCACATCACAGTGCAAATGGCGCTTGCGCCACTCCGTTTTGAGGCTTTTACGAGGTCATTTTTTCACATTTCTGTAAAACTCCGCAGTTGTTTGAAAGCATTTGGTATTGGTATTGGTAAATCAAACTAGCAATGAAATCATATTCTTCGAGAGGTGGAAGTTCAGGAGTCGAATTGATGCTCTCTGATATAATACTAGCAAATTTCTCCCAGTCAATATTATGGGTAAGATCGTATACAACTTCGACCAATTTTTTACTTTCTCTTGCAGGGGGTTTGGGTACTCTTGTACCTTCGCCAGTGTTCAAAATTGATAAATTGAAATTATCGCATAGATTGTAGATGATTGAGGAACGGTTATCATCATAGAGTGCCCCCCAGGCCACACCAAAATCACCCAAGATTAACTTGGGTTCAGGTAAAATCTCGATAATTCCATCGAGTTGGTTGCGTGAAATTCCAACCCTGGGAGGAATATATACAGAAGCGATGGTAATGGGATTTTATAGAAGGAATGGCATTTTTTGATCCCCAAAAGAACACCACCGTGTGAGTCTCTTCGGTCTAAACGGATAATGTTAAATTCATGAAAATTCAAGTCCTCATCAGGGGTATCACAATCATCGGTTGGCAGAATTACATAAGGGTTCTCTTGTGCTCCAGGATTAGGGGTCTCTTTTGCCACAGTCCTTTTGAGCATTTCAGCATAAGTCGTCTTGGATCGATTTTGAGAGAGTTCCTAACTTTTGCCTCCCCCGATTTAAACGCTGGACACGCAGAAAGATCGTGAATTTCTCCTTTGCAAAAAAAAGCAGTTATCGGCATCTTCAGAGCATGATTTATCCTCATGCATCCCCCCACATATTGCACAACGTATCTTGTTGCTGCAGTGAGAGTCTGTATGCCCCAATTTCATGCAACTCATCACTTTAGGTACGTAAAGGCGCACCGGAAGCAAAACCTTTTTTCAATTTCCACAAATTGTGGAAGAGCTTTTGCGGGAAAGGTTACTCGAAACGAACCTGATTCGAAGTACTCTTCCCCTTTTTCGGAATGAGATACCGAATGCAATTTCTTGCAAGCAAGCATCTTCAGATGATCAATATTGGCATTCTTGAATCGACTTTTTCCTTCGTGTAATATTTCATCACACGTTAGACTAGGGTCGGTGATGACACCATCAATTTCAACGTCTTTTGAAGGAATATAAACAAAATATTCCTCCGTAAAAAGTTTGCATTGCGTAATCTCAGTTTTTGACATCCACGCGAAGCTTGTTCTGTCTAATTAGCTTTATCGAATCGACCGTGCTGAAATTCTTTTTGAGTTCTCTGGCTATTGTCAAAATTCGCAGAGCTTTCTGACGGGGACGAAAAAAAAACATGGTAAGGTCCATCGGAATTTTCAGGATAGGACTTAATCAGAGGAGCTATTTTTGAAATTAATTTCTTGTTAATGAGGACAAAAGAAGGAAAAGCAAAAAAAAAGGGTAGCAAAAAGCAGAACTTAGCCTACCTGTTTTTGAAAAGTAACTCCAACAAGCTGGGTAGCTGACTGCAAGCCGGTGACGATGTTAGTCCAGGTAGTCGATGGATGCCCTGTTTAGATCCTGAGTGCTGGAGAGTATGTATACCTGTAAAAACAAAAAATTTTAAAAATAGGTAGCAAAAGAGTAATACAAAAAAACCTGATACTTTCTTTCCACTCTGGAGCGAAAGAAAAACACGTCCTTCACCGATGAGATAAAAAAATAACGATTTTAAAAACCACTAAATGAAAAAAAATTATAAATATTCCTTCCGAATACACCAAAAAAACGCGTAGATAAGGCTAAAGGCAGCTAAAGATAGTTGCAATGAACAAGGGATCCATACTAATCATGGGATTAGGAAATTTGCCAACGCCATCAAAATCGAGTAGAGATTTCAGCCAGCGTACGATTATTAGTTTGAGTCAATTTTGATACATTAGTACATACATCCGCTATTTTCAGAGAAAGAAAAACCATTATTCTGAAAAAAAAAAAACGTTAGCAAATCTTTTAACTATCATATGACACTATGATTTTATCAAAATAGAATGTTCCGGAAGCTTGTTTTCGACTTTCAAAAGAAGGGAAAAGAGATATGCATGGTGGAGTACGATTACTGATGATTACTGTTCTGATATTGATATGGCTTGTGCTACCTTGTGCTATCCTATACAAATGCTGTACCAGTATGGGAGGGGAGCACATTTTTTGTTATTCTTAAGCTCATTTAATGTTATAAATCAGGATGTCAAAACATGTGTTAAAAATTAATTTTGAGTTTAACCATCAGTCACACTAATTCAACATGCAGAGGAAGTTATGATTTTGGTACGATATTGAATAAAATGTAAGTTTGTCCGGATTTAAAAGCCGTCCGAATTGAAAAGCGAGCAATGGTCGATTAGCGAGTTTGGCATGTCTTTTTACCTTTATTGGCTATATCGGTTGTAACCGCTATTATTTTTGTCAGCAAGCCCCAACTATCCCGAGTGTACTTTTATTCACACACTGACGTATAAGATCCAGGTAAAATGAAAAAAAAATAAGCGCGTTATGAGAATGATTAGTCGTTTTCCGAAGATATAACCATAGCTTTTGTTATGAAATCATGTTTTCTTTTTTATTGTACAGAAAATCTCATCGTTGACGAATATTCAAACTTCATAAGCTCTATTCATTATAGAGAACAGAAACGAGTCATCGGGCAGAACATTAGGTCCCATTTTATGGCTATAATTTTTCACAGAAATCGAATTTAAAGATCATCTTCATTGATTCGAAGAAAAAAATCAGAGCATTCCATTTTTTATGTGGATCCCAAACGAGACAGAGCTAAACAACTAATGAAGCGACACTGTTTGACATTGGCGCATAACAGATGGGGTTTGGTTTCAACGATGACCATTGGGTTGTTGTTCCTGAACATCACGTCACCAAATTTAGCATTTTATGGCCCCTGTGCGGAAGTTAATCCCCATTTATAGTTCTCTCATAATAAATTCACCAAAAATCATAACTGTGATAAAAAACAGTCACATGTCGCCTCCGAATCGAGACCAAGTAATGGGCGGTGGTGCTTTTGGTTTCTCGAAATAACCTTTTTCGAACCTTGAATATTTTATTTCCGAATGTTCCGACACGTCAAATTTCATAATTCAGATCAGTTTTCGGACAAATATTCTACCATAGCTGAAAAGATGTTCTTTTCATGCGAAAAATAGAACTGCGGATGGTTTTAGAATACGTTTTTGGTAGAAAAAGGGCCAAATATTAAGCCCCATATACGAAATCAGTTCATTTCAATAGCTTGTCTTCAAATAATTCTTGGTTGAGTGGGATAAATTTGTGACCGTCGGCTTTTTTACTTTGAAGACCACAGTGAACTAAATAAAACTTCTACCGCACTAATAAAGAAATAAAAATGTAATAAAATCGTGGAAAAGTAAACATGGCAAATAGAAACATTGTATAAAAGTCAGGAATATGTATAAATTTTCCCTAAATGTCAACCCACCTGAGAGACTTGCTCGACCAGGGAAAAAACCCATTCTCACCCGTCGGCATCATCGGACATAACTAATGACAAGCAAATTGTCTTCATTAACTGTTTCTGTGTCGTTTTGTTTTGCACCACGTTGTATAAGTTATGTGAAACCCGAAAATCTGCTCCACTAATCTACTATCTGCCGCGGGAATCCGCTAGAAAACTTCCCGATTCCTTTCCCACACCGCAGGAGAACCGGAGCGAAGCTTGTGTGTTGAAATACATTATTGAATGAGCCGGGTCCTTTATCTTATCACGTTCGATGGTTTTATGCATAGCCGAAATCAATTTCCATAATTAGTTCTATAATCGATAATTGGACCTATCAAAGTCCGAATGGCGTCGTGCTGATTTGAGGATGGACATAAATTTAAACTGTGTGTTTAGTCCTCGCTCTTGCTGGCATATAGATCTTGCGCGGTTGGTTGGTTGGTTGGCGTCTAAAGTTTTAAATAGAAGCTATAAATTTCCATTATGGACCCAACACAATGCAGTTTATTTCATTCATCTCAGCTCCATGAATAGGAAACAGTCTTGTTTGTTTACGATCGAACTAATTGCACACATTTATATTATATGACAGGTGTCACAAAATTTTCAATCAAAACTGTGCCATTTGTTTTAATTTAGTTAACAGCTAGATCTGCTTTTTTATGCAATTTCTCTAAAATAAAAGATTTTGAATAAACTTATCTTGAATAAAGGGTTTTTGATTGTTGTAATATGGCTTGAAACATTATGCATTCGAATGAAATTCGATATTTGCACCAGAAATGATGTTCAATATCTAAAAGTTTAGAATAATTCTTTAGATCACTGATTCAAATGGGAGTAACTCATTCATTGTTTGATATGAATGTATGAAATCTCGTGAATGAAACCGTGATTTGAGGAATTGTTCAAGTTCACACGTGCCACCGGCTGTTAACCTTAGCTCGATCTAAGGTTGTTTGAGAAAATCCAACTGGGCTAAGGGTGAACGAATCCGCAAATAAAACCAGTATGAGTGTGTAAATGGGTTGCCAAGGTGTAAACGGTTAGAACCTGTCCCAATCTGCTAGCTTACCTGATTAGTCATTCAAAAAATCTAAACTGACAGGTGACAACAAAATCTAATAAGTTAGAGATAGAGGAACACTACTTAACAACAACGATTGTGTGGTGCATTTCTCGTCATTTTTATCTCATTTGAATATTGCGCCATAAGATACCTAGGAATTGTGGTTTTATGTGGGCTAACTAAAAGCATTTTTTCATTCAAAATTAAACCTTTTTCTATTAATATACAATAAACTACCAAAATATTATTATTACCCCCCAATTAGTAGTATTGACCGATTCGTTTTAGGTTTCAATGAAAGTAGCAGCTAGAAAATCAAGATTACAATTCTGCGTTTCTCAAGAGAACAAAAAGTGGCTGATGATAATAAATGCAGTGACAGTGTGAAAAAAGTAGTTTTACCACTATCCGATCGTTATTATTTGACCTACCGCAGCAGCAGCAGCGACAAGATACCTGTTTCTCAGTGGAAGTAATTTAACGGTGATGAGTTGCAGATAATGTTTAAATGTTTTTATAAACTATGCTATAATAAAAAGTTATACTTCCATGAGATTTATCTTTTTTTACTGCTTTTGGACAACATTTTTCTTCTTCCTGCTCAGTTTTATAACCAATAATTAATTAATTGATGCACAAACAACATTATTTTGGATCGTGCGTTTTTGAAATATTATTGAGAATATTTTGTGGTAGTTAAATAATGAATCTATTAAAGACCATTAATCAATTGCAGGAAAGCCGGAAAAGAAGGTTTTTCTAATTAATTTTCAAAACTAATAAGCACGATCATAGTGTTTGTCCAGGAACACTTCTAAAAATCTCAGAATACTAAAATACGAGGAAACTAGTCATCGAATTGACTCCAACTCCAGAAAACATAATCCGTAGATGAGGAAGAACACATTTTTACTTTTGATATAAAATAAACTATTAAAACAGTTGAAAAATTTGGTGGCAATATAGTTGCCACATTCGCTATCCAACTCTTGACGAGTAAAGTTCAGTGTCGGTATTGTGCGTTGCCACTTTTGCTATTGTGCTATTGGTACGAGTGAACCGTGTACGAGTGAAGGTCATTGCTGTCCGCTTTCGACCTGACCATTTGTGAAGTGGAACGAAGGAACAAAGGAAGCAGCTCTCTTGCAGCGAGCCGGATTGCGGCTGTTGAACTGATTCGGCATAACGGGATCGCCATCGCGTGACTGTCGAAAACAGGATTCATCATCACGTGGTTGCGTAAGCTATTCTTGCGCTATTGTGTTGTCTCCGTAGCGCGTAGCCTCTGTCTCTCCCTGATTAGGGCAGTAGAACGCATTATTGGAACAACTTATATATTAAGGTACACATATTTATTATTAATATTATTGTTCAATTCATTTGTTCATTGTTTGATATTATTATCATAATTTTTTTTTTGCTATTTTTTTTAAAGATTATTGTTAAAATCAATAATAATTTAGAAATAAGACAGACATTTTTTTGAATGGAGAATAGTGGAGGATCTCCAGAGATGGAGATCTCCGATAATGAATCTCATACAAGATCTGGGAAAAAACATAAACGAGTCCCTCATAAGGAAGATAATTCTTCTGGGGACGAATCCGCTCATCCTACCAAGCCCCCCTCTAAGAAAATTGCAAGCCTCCCTTCTCAACCCACTGTTACTTCCACTCCCCCTCTCCCATCATCGATTTCGCTTCTCCCTTCTGATGCTTCCGATCCAACCCAATCCTCGTCCTCGTCCTCATCCTCATCCTCGTCCTCGTCCTCGTCCTCGTCCTCGTCTTCCCCCTCTGTTGTCACCGCTCCACGTGTCAGAGTTTATCCAGAAGATGCACCTGGAACTGGCCCTTGGGTTGTTTTCCTCCGGCCAAAACCGAAAGGAAAAAACCTTAACGTGATTCAGATCATGAAAGATCTGGCCAGATACACTTCTGTATCTGAAATTCGCAGGGTTAGACCGAACAAATTGCGAGTTGTCGTGAATGAACGGAAACACGCAAACGAGATTGTTGCTGATCAACATTTCACTCTCGAATATCGAACATTTATACCCTCCCATAACGTAGAAATTGAGGGGGTGATAACTGAAACGGGTCTGACGAGCGAACAAATAAAAGCAGAAGGAAAAGGCAAGTTCAAGAAGCTCCCCTCAATGGAAGTGAAAATCTTGGACTGTCGCCAACTCGGGAAACTTTCCCATGATGGGGACCAAACTAAATTTACGCCGTCCGACTCGTTTCGAGTCACCTTTGCTGGTGCCGCCCTCCCTGACTACGTTATGGTGGACAAATTGAGACTACCTGTGCGACTCTTCGTGCCAAAGCCCATGACTTGCAACAAATGCAAGTCAGTTGGTCACACTTCGGATTATTGTGCCAACAAGGAGCGCTGTGCCACTTGCGGAGAGCAACATGAGGGGAAATCCTGCAGTGCGACTGAGCATAAATGTCCATATTGCGGTGGATCCCCACACGAGCTCTCAGTTTGTGAAAATTACAAGAGTCGCTGGGAGAAACAGAAGCGCTCTTTGAAGGAACGCTCGAAACGCACTTTTGCGGATATTTTAAAGGGCGCTTCTCCACTGGCCCAACAACAACAACCAATCAACACACAAAATGTCTTCGCCACGTTGCCCGTTGACGAAATAGAAGCGGACACAGCTAACGGGGGCACACCGTTCATTTTCCAAGGGAATCCCCGGCGCAAAAATGTGACCACTCCCAAAGTTCAAGGACAAGCCCCTCCGGTGATACCCCCTGTTAGCATGCCTAAAAAATCGAGTGCAGCGGACAAGCAAAATCAGGTTCCTCCTGGTTTCCGTGGGAATAATTCATCTTCGAATGGCCCAGCACTCGAGGGGACATCAAAAACCCCAACTGTCCCTGTTATTACGTCCAGTTCAACTTCCCAATCGGGATTTATAAAGTTGTCTGACCTTTTGGACCAAATCTTCAAGTGTTTTAATGTTTCCGACTCCATCAGAACCCTTGTCATCTCAATGCTTCCAGTATTAAAGACAATTTTGCAACAATTGATGCAAACATGGCCCCTCCTTGCAATGATTATCTCTCTTGATGTCTAATTCAAATAGAGAGGTCGGAGATATCACTGTTTTACAGTGGAATTGTCGTAGTCTTATCCCTAAATTGGATACATTCAAATTTTTAATTCATAACTACAATTGTGATGTTTTTGCTCTGTCCGAAACTTGGCTTTCTTCGCGAGATGATATCTCTTTCCACGATTTTAATATTATACGCTTGGACCGTGATGATAGATACGGAGGGGTGCTTTTGGGGATCAATAAGTGCCACTCATTTTTTAGAATTGACCTTCCACCTATTGGAGGGATCGAGGCTGTTGCTTGTCATGCAAACATCAGAGGCAAAGACCTCTGTATTGTCAGCTTGTATTGGCCTCCGAGAGCTGCGGTTAGCCGCAAACAACTTGATGACATGTGCTCACTCCTTCCTGAGCCACGATTGATCTTGGGAGACTTCAACTCTCACGGAACTGCCTGGGGGGAACAGTACGACGACAATCGTTCATTGTTGATATATGACCTTTGTAACAGCTTCAATATGACCGTTTTGAACACTGGGGAAACAACACGTGTACCTAAACCTCCTGCTAACCCAAGTGCTCTTGACCTCTCGCTTTGCTCGAATTCACTATCGTTAGATTGCAAGTGGAATGTAATCCAGAACCCCAACGGTAGTGATCACTTGCCAATCAAAATTTCCATCACCATTGGGTCGAATTCTTCTGAATCTATAAACATGGCATATGACCTCACAAGACACATTGACTGGAAAAAATATGCGGACGCGATTGCTCTAGCCATCAATTCCAGAGATGGTTTACCTCCATTGGAGGAGTATAACTTCCTTTCTCGTTTGATCTATGACAGCGCGGTTCGCGCTCAAACGAAACCCATCCCAGGTTCCACCATTTCCCGAAGGCCTCCCAATCTATGGTGGGATAGCCAATGTTCCAAGCTTTATGTAGAAAAATCGAATGCATTTAAAGCTTTTCGGAAACGTGGAACCCCTGAAAATTTTCAAATGTATTTAGCCCTTGAGAATCAGTTCAAAAATTTGATCAAAGGGAAAAAACGTGCTTATTGGCGAAATTTCGTGGGAGGTTTGTCACGAGAAACGTCAATGAAAAAATTATGGAAAGTAGCTCGAAACATGAGAAATCGCTCTTCAACGAATGAAAGCGAAGAATATTCACATCGATGGATTTTTAATTTTGCACAGAAGGTTTGTCCTGATTCCGCTCCTATGCAAAAAATTGTTCGAGATATACCACAAGGTAGGTGCGATCTTGATTCCGAGTTTTCGATGGTAGAATTCTCTCTTGCTCTGCTCTCATGTAACAATTCTGCTCCGGGATCGGATAGAATTAAGTTCAACTTGCTGAAAAACCTCCCTGATGTGGCGAAACATCGCTTGTTGAATTTATTCAATCGGTTTCTGGAGAACAATATTGTTCCAGATGATTGGAGACAAGTACGAGTTATAGCTATTCAAAAACCCGGAAAACCCGCGTCCGACTTCAATTCGTACCGCCCAATAGCAATGCTGTCTTGTATACGGAAATTGTTGGAGAAAATGATCTTGTTTCGCCTTGATCGATGGGTTGAAACGAATGGCCTACTCTCAGATACACAATATGGGTTCCGCAGGGGCAAGGGGACGAATGATTGTCTTGCGTTGCTTTCTTCAGAAATTCAAATGGCTTACGCCGAAAAAAAACAAATGGCTTCAGTATTCTTGGACATAAAGGGGGCCTTCGATTCTGTTTCAATAGAGGTTTTGTCGGACAAATCGGGGTCTGCCGCCTCTATTGAATAATATGTTATATAACTTGCTTTGTGAGAAACATTTGAACTTTTCTCACGGAGATTCGGCAGTAAGTCGGGTCTCTTACATGGGCCTCCCCCAGGGCTCATGTTTAAGCCCCCTTTTGTACAACTTCTATGTAAGCGACATCGACAATTGCCTTACACAAAATTGCAGCCTAAGACCACTTGCAGATGATGGAGTGGTGTCTGTCGTAGGACCAAACGAATCCGACCTGCAAGGACCCTTACAAGATACTTTGAACAATTTTTCAACCTGGGCCATTGGGCTAGGGATCGAATTCTCCACGGAGAAAACAGAGATGGTGGTTTTTTCTAGGAAGCATAGACCAGCAAAACCAAAGCTTCAACTTTTGGGTAAACCGATCACTCATGCTATGTTATTCAAGTATCTTGGGGTCTGGTTCGACTCCAAATGTACTTGGGGGGCCCATATTAGGTATCTGAGTAAAAAATGCCAACAAAGAATAAACTTTCTCCGTACAATTACCGGCACCTGGTGGGGAGCCCATCCCGAAGATCTTATAATGTTGTATCGAACAACTATTCTCTCAGTGATGGAGTATGGCAGTTTCTGTTTTCAATCAGCTGCCAAAACACACCTCATTAAACTCGAGCGAATTCAGTATCTTTGTCTCCGTATCGCGTTGGGATGTATGCCCTCAACGCACACCATGAGTCTCGAGGTTTTGGCAGGCCTACTCCCACTAAAAGATCGCTTCAATTTATTATCTCTTCGGTTCTTCATCCGGTGTAAGGTCATGAACCCATTGGTGATCGGAAATTTTGAGCAGCTGATCGAGCTAAATTTTCACTCCGGATTCATGAGTTCATATCATGAATTCATCTCCATGCAGGTTGATCCTTCTTCGTATATTCCCAACCGTGTTTGTTTCCCTGACTACATCAATTCCTCTGTGCATTTTGATCTGTCCATGAAGCAAGATATCCATGGATATTCAGATTACCAACGATCGAGGATCGCTCCAACGATCTTCGATGAAAAGTATGGGGGTATCAATTGTGATAATATGTACTTTACTGATGGGTCCACTATAAACGAGTCCACAGGATTTGGAGTGTTCAACGAATTTTTTAGCACCTCACACAGTCTTCAGAATCCTTGCTCAGTGTATATTGCTGAATTGGCAGCAATTCATTGGGCGCTGGACAGCGTCGCCTCACGACCTGTTGAACACTATTACATTGTAACGGATAGTCTTAGCTCTGTCGAAGCTATCCGTTCAGTGAGGCCGGAAAAGCACTCGCCGTACTTCCTTGAGAGAATACGAGAAATTTTGAGTGCTTTATCCAGACGCTGTTATGTCATTACCTTTATCTGGGTCCCTTCACATTGCTCCATTCCGGGTAATGAGAGGGCTGACTCATTAGCAAAGGTAGGTGCAATTGAAGGCGATATTTATCAGCGTCAAATCGCCTTCAATGAATTTTATTCTTTAGTCCGCAAAAATACCATCGCTAACTGGCAACGCAAGTGGAATGAAGATGAATTGGGCCGGTGGTTTCACTCGATTATCCCTAAGGTTAGCCTCAAACCGTGGTTCAAAAGTCTGGACTTGAGTCGGGACTTTATTCGCACCTTCTCCCGACTCATGTCCAATCACTGTTCGTTAGATGCACTACTCTTCCGTTTCAATCTTGCCAGCAGCAATCTCTGCGTTTGTGGCCAAGGTTATCACGACATCGAGCACATTGTTTGGTCGTGCGAGGTGTATCTGGTCGCCAGATCGAATTTAAAAAACTCCCTTCGGGCCCGAGGAAGACAGCCCAATGTGCCGGTGAGAGATGTGTTGGCTCGGTTAGACCTTGATTACATGTCCCATATATACGTTTTCCTTAAAGCTATAGATCTTCGTGTGTGATTGTCCCTACATCCTTATACCCTCCTTTCCTTCCTTTGCGGGTAATTCGTCCCCTTGCTATAAATAGTAGAATAAGTTGAAATGTAAATACACTATAGATATACGAATAGATTTATGAAATGAGTGTTCATCAACATTGTTACAATTTCCTTATATCCCATCCTTCTCCTAAAAATATGTCACCCTCCTAAACTCGAGTACACCGCGAGTAATCGGTTTTCCACCTTACTAACCATAGATGTAAGAAAATTGTTTATATATATAGTTTTAAAATTATATTTAAGAATTCGGCTCCTTTAAACTTAAGTAACTGAGCCTGTAAAAATAAACGAATTAAAAAAAAAAAAAAAATAGTTGCCACGGCCCGTTAACTCCTAAAACACTACTTTATAATATCACTTTTTCCGTCTTTGGTTATGCAAAAATTAAAACAATATTTCTAGTGCAGCGAAAAAAGCTGTTTTATGTATAGAAAAGAAGAAAAAAAAAATGAAATTTGAATTTTTCATCAAATACACCATTTATTTTAATGGAAAAACTGCGTAGATCCTAAATAGTACGTTTACAGTGAATAACTTATCAACTTGTTGAATTTTCAATTAATTCAAACAGAGTTTTCTGCTGGGTTTCTACATAAAAGTGACTCCCAAATTATCATCCTTAATTTTTAGCAGTCCTGAAAAAAATGGAGTATGTAAGTATTGGTGACTACCATACACTTCATGATTTTCATATGTGTGTGTGCAAGCGCTGAGCGTAAACGAATGTTTTCGCATTTTCAACTGTCAAGTTTCTATAAGACCACTTACATTTTCCGTTGTTTTAGTTGTTTTGATCAACTAAATCTGGCAAATGCCGAAGGGAAAAGTCCTCACGGAGAGAGAAGAAAGACAAATCGATACATTTCACCAAGAAAATGTTAGTATCAGAGAAATTTCTCGTCGGATTGGACGATCCCATCAAGTAGTGCACAATTATTTGGCGAATCCTCAAGGATACGGTAAGAAGGAGAGAGCTCCATGTAAACCGAAGCTCTCTAACCAGGATATGCGGGAAATAGCTAGAACAGGTTCGCATGTGCAATAGTTCAAAATAGCTCAAAATTGCATCTGCAAATAAAGCAATATTTCAACAACTCAACTGCTCGAGTGACCTTTCGTCAAATTTCGGTAAAAAATCCTCGCATAAAGCTTAAAAGGTTAAAATTACTCATCTTACACCCTCTCACGGACGGAAGACGTCTGAGTTTTGCCAAAGCTCACATGAACCGACAGTGGGACATGCTATGTTGTGACAAAGAATGTTTCCAAAAGAATACATTTTGCTTCATATAACGAAAAGTTCTTCCATGTATAGGTTATCTTCACTGACGAAAAAAGTTCAATTTAGATGGTTCTCAAGGTTTCAACGAGTACTGGCGTGATTTACGGAAGAAGGAACAGTATTTTTCAACTAGGAATTTTTGGTAGAGGCTTGTGCATGATTTGGGCGGGATTCTGCGCAACCGGAAAGCTCACGATAGCTTTCATATCTTTCAAGGATTACACAAATGTTCTGCAATTTTCTCTCTCCTACCGTTTTTGCGTGTATATCGTCACAAAAAATACACATTCCAGCCAAACAATGCTTTTATTCATACCAGCAAGGAAACTAAGCAATGGATTAAGGACCAAGAACTTAATTTTCTTGACTGGCCGGTTCGCTCTCCAGACTTCAATCCTGTTGCAAATCTTAGGTGAGATCCTTGTACAAAGAATCTACACGGAGGGAAAACGGTACACCACGATTGAAGAGCTCAAGGTCGCAATTTCGGAAAAATGGAAAAATATCGAGAAATCCGTTCAGCAGAATTTGGTAAATAAATAGTATTCCACACGAATTTTTAAGGTTATTAGTCTAAATGGCAAGGTTACTGATTATTGACATGTGAATCAGCCGATCGTTTTGAATTTTTCATTGATAATACTTATGAATTTTGAAGTGGAAACAATAGAAACTGGACAGCTGAAATTATCATATTTAAGCACAATAAATAAACAAACAACTCTTTTGAACGAAATTGATGTTGAATATACTTTATTGTAAGCATTCAACAATGTATGAATGCATCTTGTTTAAATTCTAGCTGTTTGTGTTGCAACGAAATAGAATCAGGGTGGTCTTATAGAAGTTGGACAGAGTGTAGGGTTAAACTAGAGGTGAACGAACTCTCCGAGTCCGTTTTTCGTTTAGTTTTTTTTTTATCCAAAATATATATTTTTATTAAGACTCATATGGCGTCAACCTGACGGGGCCGGGAGTTCAATATTTCGACAATGTTTGCCTTATAACTATGTTAGTAATATGTAACCGATTACTCGCGGTTGGCTCGAGGTTAGTATTACAAGTGTTTTCGTAATTGTGATGTTGCTGTCTCCAATGCTCTGTACATGTGCCCGACACGGGATACTTCCTTTTGGGATGCAGCTGACCATTAATCAGCAACGCCCCCTAGTCTGTACCCCATATCTAGCGTGGTGCGTCTTCTCGACTCGAGGAATCCATTATAGAATGGTCACTAGCCGGCGCAAACATCAGCTCGTGTAGAGTTGTCATGAGCGGTACAACCTTTGGCTCTTGTTGAATCATCAGTGGACTGCACAACCTTTGGCCCGTGTATCTGTAAAGAGTGTGTGGTTTTTCGTTTAGTTAATGCTTCACATGTTTCAATTATTCGATAGGTAGTTTCACAAAATATATGATTTTCTTCATTGTGATAAATTGTTATGGAGTGCCCAATCGATTGATGCAAAAATTTCGTAAATCCACCACGAAATGACTGAGCAAATAACAATTGAACAATTTTCGCAAAGCGAAATTTCTGGTTTCTCAATTTGCACCGCCAATATGTTCCCGAAATACGTAATTCTGTGCAAAAAAAAGCATTGTAAAATAGCTAAGGTTATATTTGTGGAACAACCGCAAGGTTGACGTAGGACAAACGTTGCCTTAGCAATCATTTGTTTGAAGTTGCATCTGTGTCAATTCTCAATGAATGAATATTTTGAATGATTACTGAAAAGTCCAAGCAAGTGCAAGCATAAAGTTTACCATTCGTTCATGTTCTGTGGATGCATTCTCAGGTGAAGATTGTTGCACGTCCTTTCAACACGGTAGCGAAATAAAAACGGTATTGGTCAGAGCAAGCATAATTGACCCATCGAACAAACATGATAGATGTAGATTTTCGTTATCACTCATCACTCATAGAACTATCATCCTTCGAATGAAATGCCTGTCATACCACTTCCCTCAACCAGCCAAGCGATAAAAATGTTCAAAGTAGTCTCACCGCACTGTGTTGGATCCACAAATATGAATCATTGGCTGATAATATAGGGCTAAGCCGAGAAGACAATGTTTTTAAAAATTCCGGAGTCCATAGAAGCGCTGCCGCACGGATCCACTTGAGGTGTTCGGTAATGTTGTTGTATAAAGCAATATTCCAGCAGTGAAAATTATATCCTTTTCCTTCCCTCTTACCCTTTTGTGCTACTAAGCAAGGTACAGTATTTCTCCCATTCCGTTCATTTCGCTCAGCCGGGGTTTTCAATAAGAGCGCTACAAAAGTTTTTTTTTTTAAATAAAACAAAAACGGTTTTGGACATCAATGAAACTCCTTATTCATGTAAAAGTATATTTGATGCCATTATGTATGGAACTCGATTTATTTTGGATGGCCACCACGGGCACGATTGCAAAAGTCCAGATGCTGAACCAAATTTCCGACGGTTTTCAAGCATAAATCGGCCGATACTGCTGCAATTTCACGTTCGATATTCTTACGAAATTCATCAATCTTCGCTGGGTTATTGGCATAGACCATAGAGATAACACGCTCACCAAACTTGGTTCTCAATAAATCTATTGTTAAATTCTCTGTGTGGCTAGTGGCGCCGTCCTGTTGAAACCACATATTGTCCAAGTCCATATCGTCCAATTTGGGCTAGAAATATTCGGTTATCATTGAGCGATAGCAATTCCCATCCACAGTAACGTGCCGGTCTTGATCATCACGGAAGAAGTATGACCCAATGACCATAAACCGCACCAAACTGCAATTTTTTCGGGATGCAATGGTGACTCATGGAGTTCGTGTGGATTGCTGCCTGACCAACCTCATATTTTGCTTATTGACGAAGCCATTCAGCCAGAAATGAACCTCATTGCTGAAGATGATTTTTCGATGAAAATCCGAATCATTTTCAAGTTGTTGCTCAGCCCAATTCCCGAACATACGACGATTCTGGTGGTCAAGCGGCTTCAGTTCTTGCATCAATTTGATCTTGTAAGGATGTAGGCCAAGATCTTTTCGCCAATGTTGAGAACGACGTGTGAGAGAGCGATTTGAGTCTTCCTCAATTAATGCGCTAGTGGCAGCAATATTCTATTTCCTTATCTCACTGGCACGGGGATATTTTGTACTGTGCCTGTGGATTCAAATTGATCCACTAGACGCTCAATTAGTGGTCTGGCAGGACGATTATGACGATCATAAATTGGGCGTAGCGCTTTTAAAGTTGAGGCCATCGACTCCGAATTTCGGTAGTAAGTTTTAATAATCTCGACTTGTTGTTGGATCGTATACCATTATGAAATGGCAAACCTTACTGAAGAGAAATTTCGAAAGAGCGGGAAAAAATATGGCGTCGTTTGCTGTCCCTGGTTTACTTTTGTCGCGTTCCCGTTACTAAACAAAAATATATCAATAGAAACAATTTGAACAATGTTTTCTTCAGTTATATCATCCCTAAGATGACAAATTAATAATGTTGAAAACAATTATACATCCAGCATGAGACATCGAAAAGCAATAATAATAAATGTTTGGAGGAAGCGTCGTCTTTGAAGGCTGCGAAATTTAGACTGCATGTTGCGGAGCAATTGTGCGAAGTATTACTATCATGAAATATTAGGCTGTCAAAAAAGTCCTGCGGTATTTTTTTTTGAATTTTCATTTGTTCATAAAATTAGTTACAATGATCTGTTTTAAGTCAAATATGCACCGTTTTGTTCGATGACTTGTTCCCAACGAGATGCCAACTTCATAATACCCCTGTTATAGAAGCTCGCTTCCTTATTGGCAAAAAACTCGGATAGCCAATTTTCACAGGCATCTTTTGTGGCTAACTTCTGACTACCTAGCACGTTCGCCATGGACAAAAACAGGTGGTAGTCACTTGGTGCAAGGTCCGGACTATACGGCGGATGCAAAAGAACCTCCCATCCGAGCTCCCGGAGTTTCTGGCGCGTCACCAAAGAAGTGTGTGGCCTGGCGTTGTCCTGATGGAAGACAATGCGGCCTCTGTTTATCAAAGATGGCCTCTTCTTCATGAGTGCTACCTTCAAGCGGTTCAGTTGTTGGCAGTACAGGTCCGAATTGAGCGTTTGGCCATAGGGAAGCAGCTCATAATAGATTATTCCTTGACAATCCCACCAAACACACAGCAGAACCTTCCTGGCCGTTAATGAGGGCTTGGCCACCGTCTGAGCCGCTTCAGCGGGCTTCGACCACGACCGTTTGCGCTTCACGTTGTCGTAAGTGACCCACTTTTCATCGCCAGTCACCATCCTCTTCAGAAACGGGTCGATTTTGTTGCGATTCAGCAGCGATTCACATGCGTCGATACGGTCAAAGATGTTTTTTTGCGTCAACGTGTGTGGCACCCATAAATCGAGCTTCTTTGTGAATTCAAGCTTCTTCAATGGTTAATAACGGTTTGATGACTTATCCCCAGCTCTTGGCCGATGCTACGGCTGCTACTATGCCGGTCTTTCTCGGCTAATTCAGCGATTTTGTCGCAATTTTGGATGACAGTCCTTCCGGAGCGTGGCGCATCTACGACGACCTCTACACCAGAACGAAAACGTTGAAACCATCGTTGTGCGGTGGAAATGGAAACTGTATCGGGTACATAAACTGCACAAATTTTATTGGCAGCTTGAGATGCATTTTTGCCTTTGTACTTAAAATATGTCAGATTTTCTCTTTATTTTGCTCCATATTTGCGACACTATAACTCACGAACGAATTTACCAAACAAAACACTGTTACGGACTATATTATACGGCGCAACAATACCTTTCCAACAAGCTATAGTATGACTCGATACAATGAATACAACTAGAACTACGCGCTTACAACGACACCTCGCGGAAATTCCGCAGGACTTTTTTGACAGCCTAATATGTTTTTATTTATTTATTCAGTCTTCGCCAAGAAATTGTCGGACAGACTAAAATTCAATTATTGAATCCTTATAACAAACACATTTCTGGACATATCGAATTCAAACAAATGATACACTTCATTGAACCGTTGGCAACAAACATCCAAGGGATTATTCTGTCCGTATAGAGTACGATGTGCTGCTTGCCGGAAGAAAACAAATTGTCTGGTTGTTCTACCTGGAGCGTTGATTCGAAGCTTGCCCAAAACTTCAGCACAGTCAAGATTGTTGTTAAGAAGGTCGAAAATCAGCAGTCTCTGGAGAAATTCTCGTCGTTTCTGCAGTGTCGATAAGTGAATCAGTGCGCAGCGTTCTTCATATGTGGTCAGATGTTGGTCGTTGCGCCAGGGGAGATGACGAAGAGCATATCGGATAAAACTTTTCTGCACACGTTCCAGACGAGCGATGTGAACAGCGTGGTATGGGGCCCAAAGAGTAACACCGTATTCCAATATATTGCGTACGAGCGACACATACAATGCTTTGAGGCAATAGACATCTCTAAATGCCTGAGTGTGGCGTCTAATGAACCCAAGAACGGTGAAAGCCTTAGCGGTGACCGTTGCAATATGCTGCGTAAATTTTAGCTTGTTGTCGAGCACGATACCCAGGTCTTTGACGGCTGCAACTCTTTCCACTTCGGTCGACCCCATCGTATATACAAAAAATGATTGGTGAGCAAAGTCGCGAAAATGTTATCGCATGACATTTCCTTATATTCACCTCCATGCCATTTATTGAGCACCATCCAGCAGAGTATCTACATCCATTTGAAGAGCACAGCAGTCCATACTTGATGTTACTTCACGGAACAATTTCAGATCGTCTGCATACATCAACTTAGGCGATTTGAGAACAGCGCAAATATCGTGAATAAAGAGTACGAAGAGCAGAGGACCCAAGTGACTGCCCTGCGGCACGCCAGAGGTGACAGAAAAGGGCGATGAAACTGACGAGCCAATCCGTAAGTGTGCACTACGATCAGTCAGATACGAATTAATCCAATTGGTTAGCCAAAGTGGAAACCCGTATCGCTTCAGTTTTTCCACAGCAAGGGCGTGAGGAACGCGGTCGAAAGCTTTCGAAAAGTCCACGTAAATGGCGTCAACCTGCTGCCTTTTCTCAATTTTGTCAATCAGCAGCGAAACGTAGCTCATGAGATTTGATGTAGTAGACCGTTTTTTGACAAACCCATGTTGTTCGTTTGCGATGATGTGGCGGACAGATGGGTATATGAGATCCAGTAGCATACTTTCAAAAACTTTCGGCATGCAGCTCAGAATCGATATTCCTCTGTAATTTTGCACATCGTGGACGTCACCTGATTTATGAATAGGGATTATTGATGCAGTTTTCCATAATGCGGGAAACTGCCCTTCTCTCAGCGAACGGTTGAAAAGCAAAGTAGACGGCAAAGCCAACGAGGAGCTGCATGCCTTGATGAAAGAAGGTTGCAACTTATCCGGTCCGGCTCCCTTCGAGGCTTCGAGACGGCTCAGCTTCCTGTAGACATCCTCTTCGGTGAATGAAATAAGCCGCAAGTTCAGGTCATATGACTGCAGATTACTCAAGTACCGTTCAAACAAAGGTGGTGAGTTATTACTTAACACACTTCGAAAGAAGGACGAGAATAAGTTAGCTGAGTCAACTGATGATGACGATGTACTGCCTTTGTAGAAAACGTTCTGAGGAATTCCATTGGACGATAAATGCAGTTTGATGTGTCTCCAAAGCTGTTGTGGTTTGGTCCTGACGTCACTCTGCACACGGCTTATGTAAGATCTAAAGCATGCTTGGTTCAAAGAGTTGAATTGGCGCTCTAATTCCCGCACAACAGTCTTTTGATCATCGCCTCTCAGTTGGAAATACCGCTTTCGTGCCTTCCTAAGTCGATTTCGAAGATTCCCAAAATCTCTGTTCCACCACGGTTGTTTACCCTTCGGTTGAACAAACCTTTTGCGCAAAGGTACGCTCCCATGAATGATTCCATCCAGCTTTCGATGAAACCGGCTAACAGCTTCATCTATTGTGCCCACTGTGAGAATCTCGCTCCAATCAATCGACGAAATTTTAGCGTTCAAATCAACGAAGTTACATTGCCTGAAGTCGTAATATTGCTCGTAATATTGATCGCTTATGGTGGCGATCTATTTTCATCAACGGCATGGGGGGTTCGAAAATTTCACAACACATTATGTCATTGATAAAAACCAAGTCTAACATTCTCCCATTCTCCCATATAATATATTCATGATCAAAAGAATAGTGGACAACGTTGAATTACAATATTCTAAAATTAAATATTAATAGCAAACTTCTATCTTAATCAATATAATCAAACGTGGTTTAGTGTTACGCATTTTTGTTTGAATGTATTTTTAGAAAAAAAAAAGATTTCTGGTGAAAATTTACAGATTTTTTTTCTGTATTATAGTGACTTTCAACCTTTGGTTGGTTCGTCACTTGGTCCAACGGGTTTTTACTCCATTGGAAGAATATTGGGAGTGAGGATTGAACTCGTGACCTTAACCGTGAGAAGTACGGATGATAATCACTACGCCAGATCGCCTCCACTAGAAAATTTTACCCATGAAGAACGAAACACAAATTCGTGATTAAACACATAACTTAACAATTCCGTAGAATGATTAATGAAACAACAACTCTAGGATAACAAACGAATTCGATGATTCGATGATTTTTCGATTACGATAAAAAAAAACTACAAAAGATAATTTAATAGGACAAATTTCCCATAAAACTTCATTTTATCGACCATGTTACAAAACTATTCCGACGCCGTGTCGGGTGGCTGGTATGTTTTCCAGTTCTATCTTAGCTTTATTTATTAGTTCATCCTCCTTTTTCGTTAAATACGCCGCGTCGTCCAGAACGACCGCCGGAAAATTTTTCGCGAAAAGAGTTTTGGAAATCAGGATAATCATCTGAAATAATTACTTTGATTAAAAAAAGGTTGCTGTCAAGAATTACAATTATAACTAGAACAGAAGCTAAAAGTGCAACTCGACGAATGAACTGATTCTGCACGGTTATGTGTATCAATGAGGATGTGTTTGCAGGATATGTCTAATAAAGAAGTATTTTTAACATTTTTTATCAATGAATGGACAAACGACATATCGAAATATATATACGACTCGTTCCAGTCCTTCATCGCTACAACATGATTTCCAATAAAAAATATTGGTATCGATTACGACTGATGGAGCTTCTTGCACGGTTGGAAATCATATGAATCATTGTAAAATTGATCGGGGATCTCCGTAGCCACATTGGTTGTGCGTTCGCTTAGTAAGCGATCGATCGTGAGTTCAACACTCAGGGCCCTCATTGACCATCTTTGTGTTGTTACAGAATAACTACGTCCACGCAACAATTACCAGCGATGGAGATCGATCCACGGTCGAAATAAGATCGATTCATCCATACAACTGCTCTGCTCTTCAAGACACACCGGGCTGCTGTTCTATAAATAACTCAACAATGATCAATCAACTGTCTCCGTTGTCCGGTGGTCTAACTGGATAATGGAAGAACAGAAAGAATACTCTTACGCCTCAATGGCTACTGTGTAAATGTGTATCATATGCAATGGTATATATAGAAAGGAACACTCTAACGCCGACAAAATAGCAACTGTGTAATGTGCTAATTATAGATATGATAACCATGTGACATGTACACGATTAAAATTCGGCTCTGTTACAGCTAAAATGCTAATGAGCCTAAAATAAATAAATGGGATAAAAAAAAATTGTAAAATTGATGATAATATTCCAAACTTTATCAATTACCATCAGCAAATACTGTGCGCAAATATATTGAAATCCGATGATGTGAGGAATTTGGCACTCAAAATAGTCAATATAGTTAGTTGAAATAGTTAACTACGCATAGAAATCAGTTTGCAGAAACGCAAATTCAGGGCAATAGAATTAAGAATCATATTTTTATTATTATTACACCCCGAGGTGCCAACTTTTTAAAAAAAAAAAGAATTAATGGCAACTGTCAAGAAATCATATCCTCAATAAATAATGCATGATATCGTTTTTTGTTGTGTCATTTAAACGAAGCAAAACGAATTAAATTTGAAACAACAAGGAAAAAACTGAAAACACTCTTAGAAGCATAATTTGGAAGACGAAATTTGAAGCAATTCGTAAATATTGCGACTAAAACAGCAGATTAACACACATGAATACTATCGTTATGCAGATCAAATTTGTTCGTTACGAAATGAGTTCGACAGAAAATTTGAAGATATTTAAAAAATAGACGACGTGATAGAATTCATGTCATTCCCATTCAATGACGCAATCAACATAGAAGAAATATGAATGAAATTAAAAAGAATTAATTGAAAATGGTATCTTCAATTTTAATAGCGATATATTTTTAAAATCTCTTGATTTTGGAAGTATTTCAATTTCAAAAATATATTTACTGTACTTGTACTTCTTGGTATTCAGTTTGAGAGGAAATGTGTTGCATTTTTGGATATACTTATACCCGAAGACATTTTTTTCCAATTTGAATACAATCGAAGCAAAACATCGCTCTCCTTTGACAGATTACTATTTGGCAGCCTGTTTGCAACTGAACTTGGAAAAATTGCAATTGTGGATCATTTTGCTTTCAACTAAAGCACGCAAGGCAAATATTTGACTAGAGAATAAACGAAGCTGGTAATGATATTTCAAGAATTCTAAATACGAAAAAACTGCTCAAACATTGGTATAAGTGAGTAGTTTTCACAAAATATCATAATCTCAAAACTAGTGAAAAAATCGAAAAAAGTGGTACTTTTTGAGGCGCCATTTTCATAGTTTTCCGGGGGCGCTGTCTACTCTCACTACGCCGCTGAAGGGGTTCGACTGGTAGCGAAGAACATTATCTCGATGAAAGAGGAATTTTTATTTTGTTATTAACCCTCCAAAAAATGAAAATGATGTTTTACCTATCAATTATTTAATAGTCGATAATGAATTTTTTTTATATAATGGTTTTCATTGAATATTTATTAGTATTATTTATGTTTTTCTTTTAGTATAAACTTTGTTTTATCTTTTAGCACTTTACAAATTCATTTTCAAATAATTCGTCAACGTTGGTAGAACGCAGCCAGATTTTTGATCAATTAGTCGCCCACAATAACCAAAAGTTTGGTCATAACTGATGGTTATGATGTGGAAACTAAAGCTCAATCATTCCAATGAAAGTTGTTACCCTACGATTGAGGCGATAAAGACGGGATCGAAGAAGGAACAGAATAAGATAATAAATAGGAGTCACATCCTTTTTTCCTTTTTTTTTTGCTAAGCCAAGAACCATTAATAGATTTAACCTGTTTTTTAGGAAATGATGATTTGTACAGTAACCTTGTTAAAATTCTTATATTCACAATCATAAACAACACATTACATGTCAAATTGAGTTATCACATTTGATATGAACTACAGAACAACGGTTTCTATCATGACTGCCCCCTCCCCATATGTCCTTTTGTGCAGAACACTATGAAACCAGAATCAGTGTACATATAATATATCGGAGGAGTACGACCGGACCCGACCGGACATAGTTGTTCATTCAATCGGCAACTGCACTGCCCCAAAGGTGGCTGTTATTGACCACTGCCGCCACCGCCGCCTCGGCCGCCAACGTACAATCAACACCACCACAGCAGGTTTCACCCAGCGGCTGCAGATGATCACCTTCGAAGATCGTGGTCTGTTCATCGCGAAATCACTATGTAAGCAAGCATATTTTATATAAGCCATTGTCGCCTGATCTTTTTTCCCATTAGACGCCGGTCTGTCTGCTCGCCAACATTGGTGCTGCTCTTCGTGGTCAGGATCGAAACCAACCGTCTCTCTTGTAGTGTTTATCATATCGCGTTATTCGTGGTGTTCGCGATCCCAAAGATCAAAATTCGTAGCGTGTGAAGAGTGTAAGTGGCGGAACATTGAAAAGCAAAATAGAAAAAAAAAAAAAGAGAACCGTGATTGATTCATTCAATGAATGATCGTGGGTAAAATGATCTCTTTGGTGACGCTTGATAAATACGAATCAATTCTCGTTATGATAAAGCTGATTTATTTATTAAAGACAATCTCTCGATATGTTGTGAATGGAGTGAATGGTTTTATGTTGAAGGATACTCAAAAGTGGTTTCTGATCGCATTGAACTGTGAGCATTGGTTTCAATGTTTTGCTTTTTTGGTGAGAATACTTTCGAAAAAAAAGGATCTGACAGTATCCTCGTAATACAAGATTGAAGTTTGAAGGTCTACCATAAATAGTGGATACAGTGATTACGTGAGTGGTAAAGTGTTAAGGTGTCAACCTTTTTGGATCAAATAGTATTCAATATGGTATTGCACATACTCGTGGTGGAGGCGTGTTCAAAAATATTTGGAAATGCAACTGTGTTCTGAATATCAATAGCAATGGTTTGGCTTTGGTTTGGTTTTGAATTGGAATCGTTCATTACTGAAAGTATATTCCAGAGTTCAAATGTATTTCTAATGTGTTCAAATATTACCCAGCAGAACAGGCGCAAAATCCATCGCTAGTATGCAAAAATGTAATAGAATTCAAATTCCGTTTACAGCCTTGAAAAAGCAATTCGTTGACTACTGAAAATATATTTGTTCAGTAATCATTTTATGCGATGTAACTTCTTTTCAACGATCACTATATTTTTACGAACGTTTTACATGTAACTCGTCAACTGTTTTGCTGAATGTAATATGCCATTACGAGTTAATTTGCCACACATGAGGTACATATTTTAGAAGTGAACATAGCGAATTCAGATAACCTACGAAATTGAAACAAGTTCTAACATAACATTTCAAATATTGCATCAATTGTTAAATTTGTATCATTTGCTCGATAAAATTCCACGTTATTTGTAATTGATCAGTGATTGATTAGAATTTTAGCAAAAATTAAGTATCGCTTCATTGCAGGCAACGACAAAACCAGGAGGCGCATCCATTAGTTGATCAAATTCGCGCTTCTCGTTTGTTCGTGTGTTTTTTTTTTGCGGTGGCTGCGTCGTTAGCTCAACCACTTTCATTTTTATCTTTATGTGCTCTGCGCACTCCTGTCTATTAATCCTGGTGTCGAATAATCTCGTAGGTGCTAAGGATGATCGAACTGTGCTTCCAATCAAAATAATTTCTTAGATCGTTTTAAATGTGCACACGTAGAGTCTACAAAGAGTTTCTCATAACGCCGTTGCAATTCAGTCTATTTGTATTATTAGCGTGAAATATTTGAATTAATAGTTGAGCCATTAGTTTACAAATTCAATTTGAAATGAATTAGTACAAATTGTTTTCATATTTTATAATTCTCAAGCGGAATATTATGGGATATTCTGTAGAGAGAAACATCTCTAGTATCAACCCAGCAACACACTTGCGTTTATTCATCAAGAGAGAGTGAAAAAAATGCGTGTGAAATCTGTCAACCAGAGCAAAATTACATTTTTTTTTTCTACTATTGCCATCCTGTCGTTGACAGGTATGGATAAAATCGCATCGAAATCCGTTCAACAACACTCATTCACAGATAAAACTCACACTACTATTCTCCGTTTATGCCTCACTTTATTTGAGACAGAAAATATTCATCTTTCATCTTTGCAAAGTTCATTCTCGATTTGAACGGAAAAATACTGTCTCGATTCCGCTCATCTATTCTCACAGAATTTTGCATTTCCTCATTTGCCTCTCGGAATGACGTTAGATGGTGAGAGAATCAAATTGGAAACTATTGCATGAGCCAGCGAGTGTCTCTGTAATATCATTCGTTTTTCACTCAAATAGCAATCATTGAAACCTCGACCGCGGCAGTAAAATATAGGTACCGTTCTGAATCATACTTCGGACGCTTAAGGCATATAATGCAGAAAACAGATCTCAACTTTATGCACGGGTATTATTTGGTTGATATTATAAAATATAAAATATATAAAATAATCTAGTTCAATATGCTTTAAGCTTTCTATTTTGGTGCCTATTTGATTGAAAACATAAAAAAAATCATAAAAGTCTGTGTTGAAGTCTGTGTTAGGGAAACATCCATCCATTCCTGCATCGTATCGTTGCGCAATTATAACTGAGTGGATTTTCGAGAAGCACTCGCTTATATACCGATTGGTGTGATTTAAATAGCCTGTTTTGAAAGCAATTTTAGGGCTATTGAAACAAGTTTTTGGATCAAATAGTAACAAGCATATAACGCGTAGACATTTTATCTTTCGAATAAACACATACCATTTCGTTCGGTTGTTTAGGAACTGTTAACGCTCGAAATCTCGTTCTCCGTCGTAACGCTTTCGTTTGCTAGACTTTGAACTTACACCCCAGTATAGAAATGAAAGACGTAGTCCTACGTCAAAAAAAAAATCATATTTCGGACAGATTATATTCAAATTTCGGAAACTTTATTTTGTAATTTTTGGAACGAAAATTACATTACACTTAATTATATTTTATCGTCAACTGCGAAACACTTACCAAGCAATCACAGTAACCTGATAACGATGATGAGAACTGATGAAATACGAGAGAAATTTAAATATTGATGAAGGGGTAAATTGTATGTGCTCACGCTAAGTAAACGTCAAACACTAACGATAATGAGTAGTGCTGTTGGATTTTTTCCTATGTAATTCTCAAACTATGTAATAATTGTAATATGTAATAATTTATATGTAATTCTCAAATGAAGTGATAGTGAAACCAAGGAATTACTCTAAAGAAGGGTTTGTGATATTGATTGTATAGTTATATCATCAGTGCATTAAGCATTTCAAGATATTAGAACAAAGTGTCCGAAATATAATTCAGAACGGTAGATAGTTTAAAACGAGTAGTATGAAACGATCTAATCCAACACAAAAGACCATATTAACGCAAGTTATTGGTGAGCGGGAAGGTAGATTCATGTGCACTTGAATGCTGACAAGGAAAAGAGTACAAGGGAAAATAAAATCATTCATACACGCAGATTGAGTCTAATTTGACTCACTCGTTATTTTGTTTCGTGCGATCCTTCCAAAGGAGTATTCATTCATTGAATGTTGTTTTCCACTCTTTGTTTTGTTATGTTCACTCTCAGTCCCGAAAGAAGATGGTCGGAGAGTGAAAAATGATTCATCGTGCAATCTCACGATTGCTTGCTGCATTGTTTTCGCCATGATCATTCCAAGCAGATACAAGAGTGATTTATAAGTAGGTGTGGAGAAATGAGCGAATGAACTTTTCCATACTTGGTCGTTGACAGTTAATTCCAAACAGATCCTCATCCTTCGCTATCTCGTTGTCTTGGGCAATCGTTGGAGGGTGGTGTTGATGATGCCAATGCTAGTTATCATCAGTCGCCCTTTTCGATGTCCTTTTAATTTGGTGCATCTGGGTTTTTTTCATACACGTGATAATCTCGGTTGAATTCTCGCTGTTATCAACGTTTCCAATCGAGTTGTCAAAAAATAAAAATTTTTGAAATAAAATTATAAGTATTGTTTTACTTAGGGCTATCACTGTTGTCTATTGATAGGCCTTGCTTCGATTATAATTCGTGCGTGCTGCTCATTTTACTACAGCGCTCCTTCTGGTCGATTCTCGAATAGTTTTGGCAGCAGATTGTTTGGAAAGTTCTTCCCGTTCTGTGTCGAATCCTGCTGAGAAATGTGTATATACCGCATAGATTTGTTGATGTGATTGTAATATCTGAGCAGTAAAATATGTGTAGACAGTCAAATTCTTGGGCGTGGATCGATTGGAAATAAATCCATGTCCAGCCGAAAGATGAAAATATTTTTTTTTTGACAATTCGACGAGTCCAAAAATCGTTTCATATAATGTCCGGACAATCTGACTGTGGGGAGCTTATTGTTCTCTAAAACCAGACCGAATCGGACGCTGAAGCATAATAAAGGTAAATGATGTTGATTTGTCAAATCGAAAATATGCTCATGGCTAGTCCACTTTTTTGATTGCTCTAGATTGCTCTGTGTCAAATCAGGTAATGAAATGTTTCAAAACATATAAATAAAATCGTCGTTTTCATGATTCAAAGTAGTGTTATAGGGTATTTTTACGAATTCACATGTTTTAAAGGTTTCTAAAATCCACCTTCAATTGGTATCAATGTGCCCCTCATTTGAGCTAACTTTGAATCCATCACCAGATGATTATTTTGTACGTATTCAGACCTTTTTCTGGATTATAACACTTGCAAATATTGTAAACATCATGCTTGCACACCATTTGTATCAGATTTATATATCTAAATCATGTAATTAATGCATCTCGATGACCTCAATTCTGATCATGGTTTGTCCGATTCGCTGATGTTGGTTTGTCCACATGATTACTATGACAACCGCTTGGTGCGCTGCTGTTTGTTTGTTTTGTTTTGTTGTCCTTCACCGGAAGCAGAAATAAAGTTTCTTTGTGTTGAGTGTTGCTCACCTTAAAATGCCCAAGAAAAGGCAATATTCTGAAGAGAGCCTAATTTATTAATGGATCAATATGAGGACATTGAACTCAAGCAATGAAAAATGCAGCATCAACTTGAAAATTCTTTTTTTTCATTTAAAAATTGTGATTTCTTAAACCGGACAAACCATGATCAGAGGTGGACAAACCATGATCATAATTTATTTTTGAAGAAAATCGTTAAAAACATGAAAAATTAAACAATTTGAACGCAACATGGTATTATTGGCAACCAGAGACTTGGGGTTTTCCAACAACGTCTTGATTGCATGTTTTTCATGAAGAAAAATCGATTTGCATAAACTAGTTGTATGAAAACATCCAAAATCAGACAAACCAACATCATTCACCTTATTTGCAAAAAAAATGAAAATATAGATGAGTTTAGCTGTAGATAAGTAAAACACATAATTCATAAAAACATTACCAAACTATCCCATAGAAACGAAACGATAGGTCATATTCATGGTTAAAAAATGAATACGGTCAAAGTAAAATCCATAATCAGAAGTGTAGGCACCATTTAATTGATGCTTTAGATCATGTCAAAGATCGTGATTCAGAAATCGTAGAACTCGTAGAGAAAAAGAAAGGGAACAGAAGGACGGAATATCTTAAGATAACCTGACAATAACCGTGCTCTCATGGCCGAGTGCTTTCCGTCACACCTAACATACCGGGGGTTCGGGCATAGTCATAGTCAACTGAGGATAGTCAGCTGACTATCTGACTGACTACACCCGTATTCAGTTAGTAATGACTTTTGGCTTCTTCACACAGTCTCTCCGCCAAAACGACTAAACAGCCAGTCGGGCGTTTATTCGCTATCTCCCTCTACCGACTCGACTATATCATTTCATTATTCCCAGTCAAATTGTCTTCATTGCATTTTGAATTGACTTCCCCCAAAACGAATTTGTTCCTCTCTCTCTCTCTCTCTCTCTCTCTCTCTCTCTCTCTCTCTCTCTCTCTCTCGCTCGCTCTTTATTTTTTTTTGGCAGACTTATCTCACTTCTTAACTAGGCGAACCTAGCCAGAATTTTCACCTGCCCCCGGGCTTCTGAATGCCAAAGGGGGACTAGGCTCTGCGGAATGCACGTATCTGCATGCTCGTGCTGTTTTAGTCCTGACCGAGGAATTGTCGGACAATCGCGCAGGTGCTAAGGATGACCGACTTTTGGATGCCGGCCAATTCCTTCTCGATGTTCAACACCTTTAGCGCTTCCAGAAGTGTCTTCGGGATAATTCCAGTTCCAGAGAGAACGACTGGAACAATTCTTGGGACCTCCCTTAGCCCCCACAGTTCCTTGAGCTCCACGGCCAATGGTCGGTACTTGCAGATTTTGCGACCGTGGGTCTCCTCCAGATTCTGGTTCAGTGGAATAGCGACATCGATGATGGTGACTTTGCGGTCGCTCTTGTCGTAAACCATTATATCTGGGCGGTTGTGGTGGATCGAGAGGTCGGTCAGAACAGTGCGATCCCAGTACAGCTTGAAACGGTCATTTTCCAGGACAGGTGCAGGCAGGTACCGGTAGTTTGGTACGTTGTCTTCCAGTAGAGCACATTGGAGCGCCAGTTGTCGATGAACAATACGGGCCACGTTGTTGTGGCGCTCGGTGTAGGCTGCGTTGGCCAAAACGGGACAGCCTCCCATAATGTGCTCTATGTTTTCACCTGGTTGATGGCACATCCGGCAAATGTCATCAACGTCTTGATGCCAGACGTACCGCCTGCAGTTTCTCGTCGGCATTATCCTGTCCTGGATGGCTATCATGTCGGCTTCTACTACTGAAGAGAGTTCACCACGCGTTAGCCACAGATTAGATGCGGCCTTGTCGACGTGTGGCCGGTCCAGTTGATGGGGGTGGGCACCATGAACTGCCTTCTGCTTCCAAGCTGCAATCTTCTCCTCCACTGTCTGCAGATTGCAGTTGAGTTGGTACTCCGCTTGCGCCAAGTGCAGAGCGCTGTATCCTCTGTCGGCGGCGCAGACAGCCCGGTATAGCGCGTTTTGGTTGGCGCGTTCTGCGAAGTACTCGCGCAGTTGTCGTACATGGGCAACACACAGTGCAGAAATGTCGACGATTCCAAGTCCCCCTTCTTTGCGTGGTAGTGAAACTCTCTCCAGTGCCGATTGAGGATGGTGCATTCCGGCCTCTTTGAATGCTTTCCTCATCCTCCTCTCAAGGTCCTCTAGGTCAGTTTTGCTCCATTTGACTACACCAAAACTGAAGGTCAGCAGGGGAACCGCGAATGTGTTGATCGCGCGTACCTTGTTCCCCGCGTTGAGGAAAGTCCTCAGGACACAGTTCACTCGACTCAAGAACTTGTCTCGCAGCTCCGTCTTGATGTCGGAGTGGCGAATCCCGGTGAGCTGTCGGAATCCAAGATATTTATAGGATTCGCCACGAACCATGTCTCATATAAACTCGCCGTCATAGACCTCGTAGCCTCCGGATTCGGTAAGTTGTCCTTTCAGCAGGTGGACACAGCGACACTTGTCGAGGCCGAACTCCATACAGATGTCCCTGCTTATGTCTTCGACAACCCGGATAGCTACACCTAGACGCTGACGTGAATCAGCGTAGACCTTGAGGTCGTCCATGTAAAAGGTATGGGTCACTTCTTCGTGGGCGCCGTCGCCATACCTTATTTTATAGCCATGACCGTTTCTATTGAGCGTCCTACTGAGGGGGTTCAGTGCCAGACAAAACCAAAGCGGGCTGAAAGAGTCGCCTTGGAATATCCCCCTCTTTATCTGCAGCGTTCTAGACTGCAACACATTTTCCCCATCACTAAGGTGCAGAGACGTGCTCCACTGCCTCATCGCATGCTGCAGGAACCTAACGACGACGGGATCAATTTTGTAGAGCTCCAATACCCGGACGAGAAACGAGTGAGGTATGGAGTCATAAGCCTTCCTGTAATCGATGTAGGCCATACTTAGGTTCCGCTGGTTATATACCGCCTAGCCGACTATGGCTGCGTCGATGATGGCCTGGTCTTTGCAGCCATGCGTATTTTTCCTGCATCCTTTCTGCTCTTCTGCGATGATGTGATGCTGTTCGCAGTGAGCAGAAACTTTGGCGGTAATTATGCTGCTCAGTATTTTGTACAGACTCGATAGGCACGTTATCGGTCTGTACTTTGATGGGTTCAATGTGTTGCTGTCTTTCGGGAGGAGGAAGGTGACGCCACGGGTGGCGAATTCAGGAAGGTTGTGTGGGTCACGTAGCACCTTGTTGAAGCACTCAGCTATCTTTGGATGTGCGACGGTCAGCTTCTTGTGCCAAAAGTTCTGGACACCATCGGGGCCCGGTGCTGCCCAGTTCCTCAGGTACCGCGAGGCTTCGCGGACATCGTTCTCTCCGACGATGATAGCTGGCATATCTCCAATTTCACCACAACTCTCCTCCTCCCGTCTTAACCACATTTGCCCGTCGCGATGTTCTACTGGGGTCTCCCAAATACCAGCCCAGAAGTTCGTCACATCGCTAATATCTGGCAAACCTTCGCGGTAGTCGGGCTTCTCGTCGCTAATGTGGTCGTAGAACGCTTTCTCGTTATCTCTGAACATTCGATTTTGTTCCTGGCGCTTTGCAAAGTCAGAGTAACGTTTCAGCCGTTTTGTAAGGACGCTCAATTGCTGTACCAGTGTGTCGAGTTTTTCCGTCAGCTGGTGAGCTCCCAGCTGGCGAAGTTCAGTAGGCCGCATGATCACAGCAACTTGGCGACATAATTTCGCCGATCTGCTGCCTCTTTTGTACGCCATCAGTCTTCCAATTGCGGCGCGCTTGTTTAGGATCCGTTGCTCCAATCTCCTTCGCCATGGAGGCTCACGCCTTTCACGGAGATGTTGGAGCAGTCTGCCTCTTGGCCTAATACGGTATCCTAAACTTTTGGCGGTCGCCACAGCAGCGCAGTAAACTTTCAGTTGCAGCTCCTCCATGTTCTCAGCATCAACCAAGTGCAGCGGAAGAACGTGCTCGTTCATGAGCTTTACTGCACTTGTCAGCCTGCGGGAATGCTGCAACTTCGGGATCCTGGGGCGCGACAATGGGTCTGTGTCGCGGAACTGTGAGATCGCCTCGTCGTAGTGGAAGACCAGATCGCGTAGTAGTTGTTGATCTGGCTGTGGGTCTTCCGGCTCAGGGGGTTGTTGTACTGTGGCCTCCACTGGTGCTGATTCGCGTGCCCCACTCGCGAATGAATTGCTCAGCCGTACTGAACTTCGTCTCGACACATCGCTTGCTCTGTTGTTCCTGGAGCTTATTTCTCTCTGCACCTGCTGCTTGATCTCGTCGATTTGCGTTTGGGAGAGCATGTTGTTGCGTACTATCGCTCTACGCCTCGCGTTCATCGCGTTCTGATCAAGCCTCCCGACGAACTCTGGATACGCTTCCTCGAACATTGTTAGTATTCGAGGGCGACCGCTCATGTCCGTCTCCAAAGCAGTGCAGATGTAATAGGCGCGGATCACGAATTCGTTCATTTCGTGTGTCCACATGATTCGGCGCCTAGTGGTACCCACGAGTGTGGACGACTGCCGTCTGGCAGTCACAACACGCCTCGTAGGCGCAGCGTTTCGTTGGTGATGTCGATGGCTGCTGTTTCCGTGTGGCGGTAGCTCTTCGGGTTGAACCCGGCTGGTGGCCCGCTCTTGCACCTCGCCCTCCAGCCGCTGGCCGCTCGCTCTTACTCCCGTTCCAGGACCAGCTCCAGTTCGGGGACCCTCCTCGGGCAATCGCATTCTAAGTATTCTTCGTGAACGTAGCTCCATTTTCTGGGTGTATCTCCTTTGCCCGGAAGACAGCGGGTTGGCAAGGCCTCCATGACCCGGGAGGCCTTCCCCGGGAGAGATATAGCGCTCTGACTCGCTCGCACCCCCTCACTTAGCCACTTTCGACACCCGTTCTCGGAGCCAAGATCAGGTGTGTGTTTCCAGTTCACGCCCGATCTAAAAATGTCGTCATATGATCTTCGTGGAGGCGTGAGATAGGAACATTTGAGACCAACGGGCAGGCTCCTACCCTAGTGTTGATCCCCATTTGAGAAGGGTAGGCAGCCCCTCGCGCCTTGTGGTGAATCTTGGACATACAAATACGACGTGTTCCGGTGTTTCCTCCACATCTCCACACTCCGGACAAAGAGGCGATCTTGCATGTCCAAACCGGTGCAGATACTGCCTGAAGCAGCCATGCCCAGACAGAAACTGTGTTAGGTGAAAATTTACCTCTCCATGTTTCCTGTTTACCCAGCCCATTAGTGTCGGTATGAGCCTGTGCGTCCATCTGCCGTTTTGAGCCGCACTCCACTCTTGCTGCCACCTAGCCATCGACTCTGCCCTCATTAGCTTCCGGATTCCTCTGGTTCCCCTCCTCATATAGCACTCGCTGTCTTCCGCCAAGATGATGTTGATAGGGACTAGCCTAGCTATGACGCAGACCGCTTCTGTTGATATGGTTCTGTACCCACTCGCGACTCGCATCGCCATGAGCCGGTACGTACTATTCAGCCTTCTCGTGTTCCGCTGAGTTTCTAACGCCGCGATCCAGGCTGGACCCCCGTATCGTAATGTCGATGAGGAGACACTAGCCAAAAGGTGCCTCTTGCTGCTGCTTGGGCCAAAGTTGTTGGGCATGATTCGTGTCAGTGCATTGATTGTCTTCGTTGCTTTTTTACAAGCGTAGTCGACGTGACTGTTGAAGTTCAGTCGATCATCGATCTGCACCCCCAGGTATTTCAAATCTCGCTTCGAAGTTATCAAGTGCTCTCCGATGGTGATTTCTGCACGTTGCACCGCCCTGCGGTTGCTGACAAACAACATTTCCGTCTTGTGGTGGGCTATCTGCAGTTTCACACTTTGCATCCACCTTCCGATCATGTCTATCGATTCGGTCGCGAGCATTTCGACCCGTTCCAAGGATTCTCCGGTCACGAGAATAACAATGTCATCCGCGAAGCCAATGATCTCCACACCTCTGGGCAGATTCAGTTTTAGTACGCCATCGTACATGCTGTTCCAGAGCGATGGACCCAGGATAGAGCCCTGCGGAACTCCAGCCGTAGTTTTAATCTGCGCCTGGCCCGTGTTTGTCTCGTACACCAGCACACGGTTCTCGAAGTAGCTTCTCAGTATTCTACACAGGTATTCAGGGACTCTCATCGTGTGGAGCGCAGTCGCGATGGCTTCCCAGCTGGCACTATTGAACGCGTTCTTAACGTCGATCGTTATCACTGCGCAGTATCGATTTCCTCTGAGCTTCTGTTTGGATGCTCTGTTTGCTCTTTCGACCACTATGCGAATGGCATCTACCGTGGATCTCCCTTTCCGAAATCCGAATTGACTATCGGACAGTCCACGAACTCCCTCCGTGCATTCCGTCAGCCTATTGAGGATGATTCTCTCCAAAAGTTTCCCCAGAGTGTCCAACAGGCATATGGGTCTATACGATGCTGGATCACCCGGCGTCTTTCCTGGTTTGGGTAGTAGTACTAGCTTTTGTACCTTCCATCGATCCGGAAAGTAGCATTCGTATAGACACTTCTGCATTGCTGTCCTGAACATATCAGGGAATGATAGGACTGCCGCTTTTAAAGCTACGTTGGGGATTCCATCTGGGCCAGGCGCTTTCTTCGTTTTGAGGCGTTTCATAGCTGCAACTAGCTCGTCGTTCGTCACCTCCTCTCTCTCTCTCTCTCTCTCTCTCTCTCTCCCATGTATCATTATGCATGCATCGATGTTTGAGTTCAACGTAGTTTCACATACGCTACAGGTGAGCTAGATTTTTTTTTGTATCGTACACGAAAATTACTCACACGTATAAAATAGCGTGCAGTATGTGTGCGCTATTTTGCACGCTATTTACTAATACTAACGCGAGGACCTTTATAGCATATCTGATAACTGTCTAAGTTCGTTGGTTTGAATTCACGGTGGGTAGACAATAAACCGTCCATTGGATGGGGTAACTTCTTTTTTTGTTTCCGTTCCTCTTTATATCGACGTAAAATAAGATTGCGTACGCGGGTATAAAATTAGTGTCAGGGGGAAATGGAAGCGTGGATTGAAGTCAGTTGAATGAAGAGGCAGATTTGTATTCAAAAGTCGCGTCAGTTAAAATAACCACATAAAATAACCACTGACAGGACTAGTTCACCAGTCATCCTCGCTAGTCAACGCTAGTCAATTCATTTTCTAGTCAAGTCACTTTTTGTTGACGGCGACTGCCGAAGCAGTTCTAGTCAAAGCGAAGCTACTGAGATATCGGGCCCTGGCGGTGAGGTCTGGGGTAGGGATTACGGAAATGTCCACGCTTGTCCACGGTGAGGGAAGGTGGGAGGTGTACAGGCAATGTCCACGTGGACACGTAAAATAATTATTTTTGTTGATACATTCACATCTTTTCAAAAATTTATGAATTCTGTTCTACATTTTCATGAATTTTAAATATGCATACCTTAAAAATTTATTGTTTATCAATAACACGTTTAAACCCAGTCTAGTGGCACTGCCTCTATAACTAACTGTGCTAGGAAGTTGCCAACTGTCAGTGGGGAACATCATGGGGCTGGTTAAGCTGCCTGAGAGTGCTGCCCTGTGGAGCATCCACGTTTTCCTCTTATCAGTGGAGGAATGAATTCTGTATTCTTGGAATAACTCACATAAATTGTGAGCGATCGAATTATAAATTGGTAGTAGAGGACACCAAATTGATCGGCCACATAATTGATTGGCTGGCTTTGAACCTTTATCGTAATGTCCAGTTGAAATATGCATCTTCTATTATTTATTATGAAATAAATAAATTATCCTCAAACAATCCTTAAGCTGCTAAACATACTTATTCCGTTTTACTTGTAACTGAGTTTTTTCAAATCGACATTCTTAAATATTCAACCTTATTCTAGAATCAGATCGAATCAAAATTACTTGCACGAAACGTAATTATGCATTCTGAAATTCGAGGAGTCGTTTTCGTCAATTCAAATCAAGATGTTCGACAACGTATTCATCGCTCAGTTGGTTTCTAGCTTGAAGACTTTTTTGGAACAGAATGAAATTAGATCGTGTGTAAAGCTTCAAGTTTAGCGAATACAGATGCTCAAAAATTTCTGCAAGATAACCTCACTAAAATTTACATTTCTGCTCTCGCAGTGGATCGTAGAAGCAAACGGAGTAAGCATCTTCGGAATCACTTCTCATGTCCAAATATTTATGCTGTAATTTATCAAGAAGACTGGCCACATCCAATGAGGAAGAAAACGTGTCACTACCGTTGGGGAAGTACTGCTCAAATAGCTTTTCCAGGAAGTCCGATCAGGAATAATTTCCGATTCATGACCCGAATGAAGCTTCTTCGTCAGTGATACAGCAAAGCCTCTCGATTATGGCAATATATTCAGAACTGACCTTCCGGCCCAAGTCTTTGCTCGAACATTTTCTTCGAGTAGAACCAAATGCATGAAGATGGTTTTGGAACAGAATCAGATTGGTTCACGTGTTCTGCAGCGAATTCAAAATCTTCAAGATAAACTAGACGCCTTCTTAAGATTTGCGAGGGGATATTTTTTTACTTTGAGTTTTCCTAAACATTTCAACATGCTCCTTCAATTGTAAAACACAAAAGAGTACCAGCGTCCGATAGAATAGAAAAAGGAGGACATCTTGCATCATTTCTTTGAATAGTTCCTTGAACAAATATAAATACATACAAGCATTCAGAACATCAGACTTGATGTAGTTATTGATGTTGAACAAATGGTAAAGTTTTGGTAATGTTTTGAGGTAAAGGACCCGCTTTGGGTAGTTAAAAAAAAATCAGGCCACCTGTCTTTGAGCATTTTGGTAGTCTATGTTTTGGTGTCATCTGCCGGGACCCTTTTGGTGTAGAACTCCATCAGTCGACCAGATCCAGTGAGGTGGTCCGCTTTTTCGTTCCCGGGTATACCGGAGTGGCCCGGAATCCACACGAAGATAGCATCCAGTCGGGCATCTTCGAATATTTGTTGTATCCAAGGATGGCGACAACGCTGGCTGAGTCAGCTAACACGGCAATGGAATGGTTTCATTGGTGTGTCGCGGCAATATATGTGGCAGGCGCCTCTGCTGAAAAAATTATTACACGCGTCTGGGAGGCGGTAACAGGTGTTGAGGTCGGGACCCGATACACCTAGCCTAAGTGATCCATCCAAGTATCGAGCGAAATGATTTGCGAACTTGGTCCTCAATAGCTCCACCAAGGCTGTGGGGTTCAAACCTGCTTTGTGTTTATTCTTCACTGTTGGATCTCTTTTCATTTGTTTTCGATTTGGAGATGGGTGAGAGCTCCAGGTCAATCGTTACATGGAGGAGGCGGTTGGCTTTGACGAGTAGAAAGCCTTCCCTGTCCGATCCTGCTGTCCTGCTGGCGAAACCGATCGCTCGATGTCAAATTGAGCTTTCCGATCTCGGCATAGGCTGTGTTCCGGCCCGAGCCAAGGCGGAACTCAAATCAGGAAAAAAAAACACAAGTTAATTTTTCACACTTTATTCACAACAAAGTAATTACACTTGAAAACACTAAACTAAACACAAAACACAGCTCATCTGAAAAAAAAACAACAATAAGGATTAGCTATTTAAATGAATTGTTACTTACCTCAGTTTTGTCCAAGAGCTCCAAATGGTACACAATTACCTGAAAAGTAAATTGGAAATCAAAGGTATTATTTCAAACAATCAACTTACCTCAAAAGCGAAGTCCAAACAATAACAATTCACCAGAGAACAAACTGACTTTTCTAGAAAGGTATCAGACAGGGATAGAAAAATTCTATTGCTATAATATAAGGTCTATTGTCTATAGCGAACATTCTAGAACAACCCGAGCAAAGATACCATCCACAATAGAATTCACTAGAGCGAGTATCATATAAATAGGGCACGTAATGTACAGAGCTTCATTCGTTAATAAACCATCGTAGAGTAAAGTCTCACTATCTTTTGCAAATTTAAATTCGGAAGAAGGAAATCATTACACGCTGTCCGGTTAACGTTTTCTCCGTCGGAAAGTGAAATTCGGCATAGCCAGAAGTACTGGCGTAAACAGGCTGTCTCCGCGGGAGTGGACGGAAGGAGACCGGATGTGGTTCGAAAGGCATGATGGTATATTTATCTAGCAGGGTTAAGATGCGTAGTATAGTGAGTTCCAGTTTTTCTTAATATATATCAGGTTTCCCATAGAGCTTAGGATTGGCTAACTCGTGTTCAACTGCTGTTGACACTAAACCCTCCTCCAATTCACTCATCCAAGATCTCATTCGAATATTTGCTACTACCACCAAGATCTGTGCTAGTGGCGGTTCCATGTCGGCTTACGTCAGACACTCCTACTCACTGGTGTCTCAAAGTACAATGCAACGAGTGCAGCGGTGTACCACTTGTACACCAGCGGTAATGTATAGGCAAACGACTTAAGCGCCTTCCATTTAAAGGGCTCATTGCCTCGGCAGGTGAGTTGTTACACACTCCTTAGCGGATGACAACTTCCATGTCCACCGTCCTGCTATGTTCGTATATGAGGCGAGAGTTCACAATAGGGTTACATACATTCGTTCTAACGTTCCGGTTGGCGATAGCATGCCGACCAGCAATGCATCTGAGGAGGTTGATGCGGCTGAGGCAGTCCCTCTTGACATCGTCGCAGAGTTGGTTGAAAGACAGCTCGATGGGGACTCCGAGGATTTGAAGAGTTTTTCGTTTTGGAAAAAGTTTGTCATCGATGTAGATCGGGGTGTTGCTGACTCTATGTTGTGTCCACAAATGTGGGTGAACTCGCTTTTGAAAGGTTGAAAACCCGCAGAGGAGAAACCCAAGAAACCCAAGAAACGGCTTGGGTGAGCTTTTTCCTGACCAGCTTGACAGAGGCAACCACTAATATTAGCATCACATCATCATTGTACGGTTTGGAGATGTCCAGCGCAGCTAACTCAGTGTTAAGATTTTCCGTCTTTGCCTCATTCAGAGCATGTCTCAGAGTGGCCAGACAAGCGGTCCGGAACGCGTGTTGACAGTTTAGTAAATGGTCCTCGGAAAAATGTTGCATCAGCCGTCGATTCACCATTCTCTCTGTTGAGTGTCCAGTTTTGTCTGCTTTTTTGATTGGGACAATCAGGTTTTGGGACCATTCCCGAGGGAAGCCATGCTTAGTCCAGATCCTGTTGAAGATTTCCAGCAATTTCGTTTTACCTGCTGGGGTAGGATTCGCGAAAAGCGGATACCTTATCTCGTCCGGCCCCGCTGATTTACCCTTGGCGACAGAAAGTGCCAAGTTGAGTTCACATAGATTAAAGAGTCGATTGATGTACGGATTGGGATCATGATCAGGAATATTACATTGTTGTATAGCGTCTGTCTTAACTTGGTTTCGTTTTGTAAATTCTATGTGGTAGCCTTCCAGTGCCGATAGTGACAGAAAGTGGTGTCCCAGAGCGTTCACGACTGCGAGTGGATCGGAAACAGCACCGTTCATCTTGGACAGGGTTATTCCCTGGAATTTCCTTTTTCCATGGAAAGCATTGACTCGCCGCCACAACTCGGTCGAGGTGTTGTCATTGGTTATGCCGTCGATGAATTCCCGCCAGCTGTACGCTTTCGCGCTCCGAATTTTGTCCCTGCATTCATTTCGATTCGTGTGGTAGGCTTCCACTGCTCTCATTTTGTCCGGGTTCTCAGCGGGTAGTCGCCTGGCCTTCTCAATTTTATAGCTGCTTTCACATCGAGGGACCAGCACTGGGTTGCTTTCCTACCAGGCGTAGAGCTGCTTCTTGGAATTGAGGTGAGAGCGGCGTTAAAGAGACCTTATGAGAATTGGCTCATGGTTGCTGATCTCGGGACCGGTTGAGATTATCTAGTAATTTCTCGACACTTGGCTGGTATCCTATCCAGTTCGCTAGGTCGTATTGTCATCGTGGTCGTCTGTTCGGATGATGTTCGGATGGTGATCACTATCTAACAAATTGGAGTGTGTCCGCCACAGCAGACAGGCCAGCAGGTTGTGTCTAGAAAAACTTAAGTCTATCACCGTTTCGGTGCGGCCGTGTACCAAGGTGGGAGACCCATCGTTCAAAACTACGATATCCATTTCCTCTATAGGTTCTGTGACGACAACTCCACGCCGGTTGTCGCTGCGACTACGAGGGTCCACTAAGACACTAGGACGAGGTTGGACCACTGAAACTGCGAAAAGCGCAGATCAACTCGTTCTTTAGGTTGGGGATCCTAGGATTCGGCAAGTAAAGTGAGATTATTGCCACCGGAGTGGGATAGTTAATTTTCGCTGCAACAGCTGGATTTTCTATGTTTAAGTTCACTTGAGTGAACTGAAATGGCAGGCGAACCCCTACTGCGACAGAATGGTGGAAATTGGAGTGTCTTCTCAGTACTCATCTGTATCGGCCGCCCAAGGATCTATTCAGTTTTGTGGTGTCGACCTTGTGGACTTCCTGGATAACCAAGACAATTGGGAAGTATTTCCGGACCAGGAGTTCAAAATCGTAGTTGTTGAAGTAGCTGTTCATGTTCCATTGGATTGGCAGGTCACTTTAAAAACAAGTAGAAATCCGTTTGAAATTTCACAAAAACCTTCGCATGCAACAATCTCGCCAGAAGTTGACAGTGCAGCTGCTTTTATTGGTGGTTGTGATGCTTTAACCAGTTTACCGATACTCGTTTACATAGTTTCAGGCATACATAAACAAGTATGAGTGCATTAGACACCCGAATAAAAATTTTAAAAAAATGTCTACGGCTCAACGCATTGTGTGCCGCTGTAAACAAACTATATTATAGATCACGCTCAAAATTGATATTAAGGGTTCTGACCAGGGATGCCAACGTTCCTGATTTTTCACGATTTCCCAGACTTTTTGGCACGTTCCCTGACATCCTGACAAACACTCGATTTTGCCTGATTTTACTTAAATGATCCTGATTTTTCCTGATTTTTATACTTTTCATTTCATTAGACTAAAAATTATCCGTAATAAATATACTGGGATCCCGGCCAAAATTTTGTTGGTTGTAAATGAGAAATATCCTTATAGGGTAAATGATCTTGGTTTGTCCAGTCGAAAATATGATCATGGTTTGCCCACTTTTTTGAATGCTCTAATTCAGCGCTCCTGTGTCAAATAAGGCATTCGAATGTTTCGAAACATATAAATGAAATTGCAATTGAAATTGAAATCATTTTTTTGGGCAAACCATGATCAGAGGTGGTCAAACCATGATCATAATTCTTCTTTAAGGAAAATCGTTAAAAAACATAAAAATTTGAATAATTTCAACACCTTATGGTAGTATTAGCAACTAGAGACTTGGGGCTTTTCAACAAACCCAAACTCGTATCGATTATGTGTGATTTTCATGAAGAAAAATCGATTTGCATTTACTAGTTGCGTAAAAACACCCCAAATTGGACAAACCAAGATCATTGACCCTAGCCTACAGATAATAAGCTATTTGGTTCGCACTTGTATAATGCTAACTCTTTGCGATTTGCGTTTTCAGAGGTACATTGTTAATTTTTATTAAATCTTGAAGTTGGCGTGGAAAAAAGATACTTTATCAAATTAGAACGCCCGAAAGCAGTTTCAAACCGTTATATTTTGAATTAAAATAATTATTTATTGTTTTTTAACGTTGTCCTGACCCTTACTTTTCATTTCTTTGCCCTGACTTACTTTACATTTCCTTATAATACCACAAAAACGTGTCATTATACTATAAAATCATCATCAGATACAGTTTTTTATTACATACTTTCACAATTATCGTAAAAAACGAGTTCCTCTATTACGTAGAATACATATTCGATACGAAAAAGTAAAATTGTATTTATGGTTTTGACGTAGAACTACGTCTTTCAGGTGGCACCCTTCAGAAAACAGGTCACGTTTTTATGAAATAAAGTTAACATTAATAACTATTTTCACTGTGAACGAATTCTCATGAATTGCATACCAATCGAATCGAAAATTCTCTAAGATTTGTTTGATATGATATACATTACAATTCACTAATCTCTAAACGTGTTAAATTCATGAAAACTTAAAGAACTACCTTTTTTTCATACATTTGTTCTGCCGATTTTTGTGCTAACCCTACCCGTATTTCGAATGCTTATAACTCGAACATTTCTCAACAGATCGGAAAGATGTTTGCATCAATTGATAGGAAATATTTCTACGCGTCTATCACAATTAAAAAAATATTATTTTTCATGAACAATTGAATAACTGTAAAATGTCAAGCCTTATCTAAACGTCCTAACTGCCAAGTTTTGATTGGCCCGATTTACGGTTTCCCAAACACATACTTCAAAACCGATGTACCTGTGGAAATCCGCTCTGCACACGGACTTCAAAATTAATGTGCCTGGGGGAATCCGCTTTGCAAATACATGCAAGTCGGGGGTATTTTTTGGTATTGAGTACTTTTGTACTCGTTTGTCGTTGTGCAGACCGGAATTTGTTTCCCTAAAACTTTACTTTTAAACTGAGAAGCCTGGGAAAATCGTCATTTCGGATACTAGAGGTGAATGAGCTTCCGCGGTTCGAGAACTACGTAAACATGAAATGTGCGATAATTTCAGAGGGGAATGTAGAATACAATGATATTTTGACAATTCTTTCGTTCACATATTTTGGTAGTTCTAGGCATCATATCAAACGTGAAAGGACGTTCATTAAATTTATTTGTAACGAAGAACATAATCTATTACAAAAATTTCGATACATTCTAAAATAATATTCGAAACGGTAAACAAGTGGATTGCATAATATAATTGCGTAGTTCTACCTCGAAAATATGCTGTCGTGTCCTAGATACAACCTTTACAATTTTTTAATTAAAAATAGCGTTTATTCCATCAATTAATCGTATCAATTATGATTTTCGTTTCACAATGACGGAACACAAAGCTAAATACCGTCAATGTTAATTGAATAAATGAACATTAGTGTTGCGAGATCCTTATTTTCTCTCACTGCTTATCTTGTCTGAAAGGCTGACATTTTTAAAGTAAGATGTGAGAGAGAAAAACAATTTAACAACACTATCTTTGGCAGATTTTATATGTATATTTGATTCAAAAATCATATGCGGATAAGTAAAATGTAGTCCAAGACATACTTCCAGAACTAGTCAAAGTGCTAGGCATCATGTTTCATCAAGGTGATGCTAAAATTCCTGTCTCATTGACAACACACACGAATTATTTTGGAGCCTGGAGGTGCTATCCCACCAGCTAAATTTACCGAATATGGCACCTATAGATTATCACAGGTTCGGGTGCCTACAAAGTTCTCTCGAAGGAAAAAACTTCGACTCTATGGACAGCATAAAAAAACCTTGAACATTTTTCGACGATAACGACATGTTGATAAATGTTCTATACTTCGTGCAAGATCGCGAAAGATTGTGAAATTAAACTGTACATATAAAATTGAAAACATAACAAATATGTTGCTTTTGTTTTCCCAAAAATCAGCACGAACTTTCCGGACAACCCAATATTTATTATTCTGTTTTAGAAATGAAACAGTTTTGTTAGAAATACTAGGAATTTTATAGTAAAAGGTAAATTCAACGGGGTCAATTAGAAGATCAATCAATGAACAGTTCTGCGATTGGACCCATGAACTTGCTCATAGTAAGAAAACGTTGATGTTTGAAGGTATTGATAACAAAGCACAAATTTTTGGCGGGACGAAGTAAAACAAATAATTTGAACATGTATGAGCAAAATTATCAGGAGCTGGTAAAGTACACATATATATTTCTGTGTATTTCCCACCTGAACATGCACATAAAAGGTCGTATGAATTTTTTTCTCAGAGCGGCCAATTCCATCCAGCGATTGGAGATGACGCGATCTCTGTAAACTCTACGCAGAAAAACAATGTTTCATCGGCGGTATGAGGTTTCGCTCCGTCCTGTTGGAAGATGAAACGTGGTGGAAGAGGACACCCCGATCTCCTGAGCCAAACGAGTGAGACTGGTGCGGGGATTAGCGCGGACGCTTTGCTGAAACTGCGCGGTTCGTTTGGCCCCACATTTGCCAGCCTTGCTCTCGAGAACACTACCGGTTTCCTCGAATTTCTTCACAAGACGTAAGATCACACTTTTTTGGACCATTGACAACTAGAAATGTTGAAACTCTTACCATAAGAGGACAAAGTTTCATTAGGCCTTCGGTTGCTATAGTAATACGATTTCACTAAAAATACATTGTACATCTTGACACTGAAAACCATCCGATCAGACTGAACGAGTAGCCGAATATTATCGTCCCGAAGTGGAGAATGCAGTGTTACCATCGACGGAGCGAAAAACATTTTTATAAGGAGCTATTCGATTTTTTTTGCGTGAGCGTTTAATCTGAAAGACTCTGTAGACTTCATTCCCTATAACTATAATGAATGAGCATGAGCAGTAGAATGCTCAATGAAAAATTTCACACGGCAATTGAATATCGGAATTTTGAGCTTGAACTTGAGCTTGGGTAGACTGTACAATTCGTAGTTGCTCACCGTGATTGAGCTGAACCAACCGAATAGCACAAAGAACACACAGAGTAACGCTTGGGACTAGCAAATCATTCTCGTTGTGCAATTCTCGGTGGTTCGAGCTTTAAATGGCAAATTCACCAGGGGAAGGGAAGGAATGTTACTAAAGGGTGTGTCACATCAAATTGCATCACGGAAAAAACGCTGTAGAAATTCGCCCAGTAGACCGATCCTTTTGAAAATTTTAGACAGTAAAATAAAAACTATTAAACAACTTTTGACATTTTCTTTTTATTCATACTTCGAGCCCAAGCCCGTATGCTCGCTTCCTCTTTACCCCGTCCATAAGGTTCTGTACAACGTCAGGTTGTAGTTTTTTTTGAACAGAAATCCATTTTTTCTTGAAGTCCGCCTCCGATTTGACAACTTTTGGCTTCTTCCGGAGGGCCTGCTTCATAATCGCCCAATATTTCTCTATTGGGCGAAGCTCCGGTGCCTTGGGCGGGTTCATTTCCTTTGGCACGAAGGTGACCCCGTTGGCTTCGTACCACTCCAACACGTCCTTTGAATAGTGGCACGAAGCGAGATCCGGCCAGAAGATGGTCGGGCCCTCGTGCTGCTTCAATAGTGGTAGTAAGCGCTTCCGTAGGCACTACTTAAGGTAAACCTGCCCGTTTACCGTGCCGGTCATCACGAAGGGGGCGCTCCGCTTTCCGCAAGAGCAGATCGCTTGCCACACCATGTACTTTTTGGCAAACTTGGATAGTTTCTGCTTGCGAATCTCCTCCGGAACGCTGAATTTGTCCTCTGCGGAGAAGAAAAACAGGCCAGGCAGCTGACGAAAGTCCGCTTTGACGTAGGTTTCGTCGTCCATTAATAGGCAATGCGGCTTCGTCAGCATTTCGGTGTACAGCTTCCGGGCTCGCGTCTCCCCCACCATGTTTTGCCTTTCGTCGCGGTTAGGAGCCTTCTGAACCTTGTATGTACGCAGGCCCTCCCGCTGCTTGGTCCGCTGGACGAATGAACTTGACAAATTCAGCTTATTGGCGACATCCCGGACCGAACATCTCGGATCACGTCTAAACTGCTTAACTACGCGCTTGTGATCTTTTTCACTGACGGAGCATCCATTTTTGCCGTTCTTCACCTTTCGGTCGATGATTAGGTTCTCGAAGTATCGTTTTAGTACTCTGCTGACCGTGGATTGGACGATTCCCAGCATCTTACCGATGTCCCGATGTGACAACTCCGGATTCTCGAAATGAGTGAGCAGGATTAATTCACGACGCTCTTTTTCGTTCGACGACATTTTTCCAAATTTACGAAAAATTTACAGTGAAGCATGGCCAACGTGATCTATACACTCTTATCTGATTATAAGCGAAAGCTGAAGATATAATTCCTAAAAATTAAATTTCTACAGTATTTTTTCCGTGATGCAATTTGATGTGACACACCCTTTATGATATTCGCCGGGCAATTGAATATCGGAATTTTGATACAAAACTAACAATTGCTTATCGACTGGGAGAAGTACTGGAATTTAATAAGATAAATTTTGAAGCATTCAGATGTAGCAATAGGATGGCAAATTATATTAAACAGCGAGGGAGAGCTCTTAGAGTCCCCGGAGACTGTATAATTTTTATCGGCCGATAGTTTGGTCAACTTCTTAATCAGTACAGAGAATTATGAATATGGGTACATTACACTGATTCAGTTGGGTCGGTTTTAGCACTAGCAGCCCGAGCCGACAAAACTATGGGCCGATAGCGATAAGTCTGCCGTGTGCGGGGCTCTTACATGTTTGTCTGCGGAACTCTAAACATTCGTTGAAAAAGGAGTCACTTTCGGGTGAGTGAATTGTTTGAAGATTCATTTCTTTTCATCTGTCATCTGTTAAAAAACAGAGATTGTACTTGTACTGGTTTCCAATATGTTATTTGTTCCTCCATTCATCTGTGAACATTCCAAAAATTCAACCCTGCAATACATTCGAGGGTGCGGAGTGAGACGCCCTAATGCTCCCATAACTCCAAACAGGAAATCGAAATAAATAATGAATCAGCGCATCTTTTCCCAATCAACTCATTTTTTTCTCATTCATTTCTCTTTTTTTTGCATTTACTTGCAGATCACGCATCTCCGAGATTTTTCATAACTTTCGGGTTTAATTGACTCCGGCTGACGACATCGGCCAACTTTATTCCTCGCGCGCTTTTCTTCTTCCACAGGAGAAAAATTCATAACAGCAACATCAGCATCCTGCCGTGGTGGAGGATGTTGTGAGGGAAACTTTTTAAGTCATCAATTAGGAAAAAAGCGAAACAGAGGGAAATTCTGGAGGCGGAAAGGATGGCGGCATGCTGTTGTCGGAGGAGGAGGAATCGAAGCATATTGAGGCTCAATATGCTGATGGCGGTCTCCCTATTCTGCAGCTCGATCGGGAAAACCGTACAAAGTTGCCTTAATGAAGGGATTCTGTTGAGTAAGTGCTATAAATAAAAGTTAATCGTAGCGGTTGGATAATGCGGCTGGCGGATTAAAATGGCTCTCGGGGTGCTTTTTCCTTTCCACTCCACCAAGTCAGTGTTTGCGAGATATTAAAATATTTCGATACATAACTGTTTGGGTCGAAGCGAAGTTGGGTCTTGGAATTCCCACAAAACAATCATTTACGGGTTTTTAAATTTAACCAAAATTAAAAGAAATTTCCTTTCCCAATGATAGGTGAATGTTTCATAGAGAACCAGTAATTAAATCATTCCAGTCATGGTGAACAAAGTCAAGCACACAGAAGCCACTTCATTCGTAGGTAAAGCTTTTAATAAGCAATATTTCCACACCTGAATATATTATCTGAACGCTAGAAAACAGCGCCGTATCTGCAAACTGCCAGGCTCCACAAGGCGGAACCATTTAGGGAAACAATAGGAAAAATACGTCCATCGGAGTGAGAGTCTCGAGTATCCACGGAGCCGTTGGTCCGCACAAGTATGACCGGTGCGGCAGAAAGTTGATTTTAAAAATTATCATTAAAAATGTAAATTTGGCTTCTTAATATTCTTATTTTCCCGCGTCCGCCCCGGGAAATAAATTAGTTCGGGAAAGTTAACTGCACGTAGGACGGAATCACGCTGTCTGATACTACAAAATATACTACCAGTCGAAGTGATAGTAGCCAGCACAGACAAACAGACTATCTGAACTGAAGTAACACAAACCTTCATTAGACATTTCCTGTAATGCAATGCTGTGCAACATTAGCATTTCAAAATCACTAAACTTGATGTGCAAGATTGACTTTGTTTTCCTTCAGTTTTCTGTCTGTTGTTCTGTGATGCAAAAAGTAGTGTATAAGGTACTGTTTGCAGGATCGCCATCGAAGTCAGTGGGATACCGAAAGTCTCATTAAGTTATAAATTTTATTTTCTCACGCTGTCCGGTGGCGTTTCCGGAAGTGTTCGCCTTTTTCCATTTTGCGGTTTTGTGAAAGCATATTTATTCTTTTCTCTTTCGTTTTTTGGTTGACCAAATATGTTCAAGTGTGACCAGTGATGAAACTGTGTGTAAGCTAACCACAATTATCGACCCTGCTATCAAAACACATCTTGCGTATAATTTATGGCAGATGAATGATACAAAAATTATTTAACGAATTTCAATCGATCCACTTGTAATACCAACACGCTCCCCCACTCTTGCCTCCGCGACAGTGCGACAATGGGATAAACGCTCCTCGAAGGTCAGCAAGGATAAGTTTTTTTTTCTCTGTCCCATTCGACCCCGGCGCTTAAAACTTGAATTTTAATTCCAGCAATTACACTTTTCACTTCGTTCTTCTTTGCAGAGTCTGGCCTGGGACCATCCGATAAGTATAATATATTGGAGGAGCACAACAAATTGCGACAAGCGGTGGCACAGGGCCTCATACCTGGCCAACCGGCCGCTGAGAATATGCTGGAAATGGTAAGGAGAGTTTTGACTTTTAATTCTAGTAGGTACCTGTTCGATGGCTGCTCGTGATAACGTGAGTCTGCCTTCGGCCAGTGGAGGGTATTTCTGACACTTTTGCTTCACTTTTCTTCTTCCAGCAATGGGATAACGAGCTGGCGGCCAAAGCACAAGAGTGGGCCGATCAGTGTCTGTTCAAGCACGATCCAAAAAAGCGATTAGGTAAGGTTGATTGCAATGAAAATTGGCACATTTGTGAAAGCGTTTCAGTTTTTGTTCATGTCGTGACAACCTCTCTAGTTGGTTGAAATAATTGCAAATTCTAGGGATGCGGGAATTGCATTCCAAATGGACGTCAGAACCATTTGTGAATTAACTCTTTAATCACTATCTCCAATTTGCAGTAAACGGTTTACTCCCAGAAAAGAAATAAAAGTGTGATAATCTAGAAACGTACAATTTCAGTCTAAGATTGTTATTTATTGAGATTGTTTTGTATGTTTCTCCCATCTGCATTTTAAACAATCTCGCAAGGATTAATATTCGAATGATTTGAATAAATATGGCATTATCCGATATAATGTTGTACCACTGACTCGATGAATATTTTTTTACTAGATGAAAAAACTTTTCTAAACATCTGGTCTAAGCGCCGGAAAGATTTAGAAAAAAAATGAAACTGCTTTAGTTTTTTTGTATTTAATTATGTATTCAATCGTTAGGCACAACAGTCATACCACACCGTTTCATGTGAAGTATTGTTTTCGTTTAAGCTGTATGTCATGCTGAACTTTGTGGTTTGAATGCGATTTTCGTGCTAATCCTCTTATCGTAATCAAACCACAAAGTTCAGCATGACATACAGCTCAAAATGATGTTTTTATTCTAATGATCAATAGAATGAATATAGTGGTATCCGATTGCAAAAAAAAATCGTAGTAAATTTCGTAGAAGATGCATATTTCATGAGTATTTCATGAATTGAAAAATCATTAACAGCATTGAGCTGTATTTGAACTTGGTGAAGCATCTGCTTAACTAGATCACATGTTGGCGAAACATGTTTGCTTTATAATATTTGTTGATCACGTTGGCTTTCATTCGTCAATTGAGCGTGATATTTCTCACATTAAAGTGCATTTCCACCATTGATCACGATCTACACGTGGGACACGAAATTTTTATGATTTCTCAAGAACATAGAACTACAGGCGATCTGGAGCAGGTATAGGCATGATGCGGGCCAAATCAGATTTTTCATCATAGCCGCGGGCCGCAATGATTTTTCCCACTGCGGTTTATGATAAAATGTAAAAATATACGGATTTAACCAGTTCATTCTCTAGCTCACTATAGCATTTCAAATAGAAACTATTCTGTTTTATAATATGGAGACGGTATCATGGTTAAATTGGGTGTTTTTTCAGTCATTACAAAGCATATTACCATATTTTTATTTCAATATAGAAAATGCTGAAATACAAACATACTTCAACGCCGTATCGTATCGATATCGAATTTTCTAAATGATCTTCAGTTGTTTTTCTCATTGATTTCGATTTCACTTGTTTCATAACGCAGCTTGACCTTGAGCTCGGGTAGACTGTACAATTCGTAATTGCTCTCCGTGATTGACATGAACCAACCAAATTGCACAAACAACACACAGAATGACGCTTGGGACTAGCAAATCATTCTCGTTGTGCCATTTTCGGTGATTCGAGCTTTAAATCGTCAATACGACGCCGGTCACGTCCTTACAGTCATCAGGGGAAGGGAAGGGATGTTAGTATGATATTCGCCGCCCGAAAGCCAGAAGGGTCGCCTCTATAGCGTAGTTCCCTAGCGAAAACCATGGGAGAGATAGTTGTTAGTGGGAAGAGGTAAGAATCAGGATTCACTGTGGTAAGTGATGTGATTATGTAAACGTAAATTATCGATCATTTTACGAAGCCGAACTCCGGAAATCTTATGTGTCACAATACGTGGCAAAGATTATCTTTAGGTATCCTGAGAAGGAAAACCTGTGAAGCGTATCGGACCGGCTATATGTTATACAGGGTGCGGCAGCATAACTTCCTTTTTTCAAAACTCAATAAAAAATATTGTATGCATCGGAAAATATTTATTTATTTTTTATAATGTAGGTACATGTCTAAAGTTTTTATTTACATTGTTTTGAAGATCAAATCTGTTAGGTGACGTCCCCCATTCTTCATACATTGCGTAAACCGATTTCTGGCGTTTGTCATGACTCTTGTTAGCATAGCAGGTGTTATGTTGGCAATTTCTTCTTGGATGTTGGTCTTCAAATCTTGTAGGGTTCTTGGACGGTTCACATAAACACGGGATTTCAAAAAAACCCCATAGAAAAAAATCACAAGGGGACAGGTCGGGAGAGCGTACCGGCCATTCCAAATCGCCTCTAATTGAGATAAGGCGCTCTGGAAAGTGTTCCCTCAAAACAGCCATCGATGCTCTTGTGTGCTGTTGCACCGTCTTGTTGGAACCAAGTGCCCCCCAAATCCAAATTTTCTAGCCGTGGGAAAAAAAATTGTAGCATGTTTACATACCGGTCCGAATTCACTGTCACTGTAACCTCATTTTCCTCAAAAAACCAGGGACCAATAATTCCAGCTGAGGAAATTGCACATCACACTGTGACTTTGGGTGAATGCAAAGGCTATTCTCGAGGGTTGGTGTCAGCCCAGTAGCGCATGTTTTGTTTGTTAACCGACCCACCCAAATGAAAATGGGCTTCAACGCTAAAAAAAACAATAGCACCCTCGGGAACGACATCGAGAAGAAGCTCACACGCGTTCATCTGAGAATTGAAGTCACGTTCTGAAAGTTCCTGCACTATCGCCATCTTATAGGGATGAAAATAAAGATCATCACGAAGAATTCTTCTCACAAAACGATCGGACAGTCCAAGGGCAGATGCGTGTTTGCGCGCAGAAAGCCGTGGCGATCGCAACATTGCCGCTGTCACTGCTTCAATGTTCTCTGGTGATCTAACGGGCCGAGTAACTCCAGTTCTTTCTTTTGTCGCACTTGCAGTTTGTCTGAATGTAGTGACCCATGTAACAATTGATTTGCGGTCTGGGACTGGAGCCAACGGGGCTAAATTAAAGCGATTCCGAATTGCACGCTGTGTTGCAATAACCGAACATCCGCTTGAAAAGTAAACCTCAACGGCAAAGGCACGCTCCTCAGTATTCCAACGCATGATGGCGACTGAACCTTGTCGGGACAAAACTTTACAGTATCCCCTCTTGAACGAGACCACTAACACTCCGCTATGACATCAACTAACTGAGTGGCGCGCATTTTAAAAAAGGAAGTTATGCTGCCGCACCCTGTATGGAATATGGAAGGCTTACCAAACAAATCTGGAGTTTTATCAGGGGCACCGGAAATTTTCTTCAAAAATGGATCGAATTTCTGCTGAAATTTAGGGGAAGACGGGATAATACAGCCCCCTAAGAAAACCAATTTTCAGTTAAACGAATAGATTTCCCCTATTTGTTGTGCTGCATATCATTGAGTTTATAATAATTTACTACTAAAAAATGTGTAACTGTTGTTTGTACAACTTTTTTGTCGTTTTTTCATTAATTTTTGAAATGATAAAACATATTTTTTATTTTGTCTGGTGGGATACGAAGGATCACCCTCGGGGTAAAACGGACCATGACGAGATAAGACGGAGCGATGCTATTCTCAAACAGTTTAGTCTAGTAAAAATAGCAGGTGCAGTGTTGTCTAAGGTACTAAGTGTTCAGGGAAGTCGTTCATAAACTACACACAAACGTGCAGAGTTTTGAAAATATTCGTGAAAAATTTAGCTAATTTTCGGAATTTATAAGGACGATTATCTACGTGGGTTTAAAATCTCTCAAAATCTGTTCACGTGAAATCTAAATGACTCCGCAGTAGGTATTTCTAGTTCCGATTCGATATGTTGTTTCGTTCAGCCAGCTCGAATGCCAGTTCTTTGACATCTCGCATTGTGATGGCGTAGAATCGATTCTCCAGCTGCAGCAAATGCTCCACCAGTTCTTGTTCCTGAGTAGTGGTAAAAACTGGATCAATGGATCCGAGCTTCATCGTCGGTGATTCATTGCCTTTGATTTGTTGGTGGTTCTAGGAATTCCAAAACTGACTGATGCTGTCCTGATGGACATGCCGTTTCAGCCATATTCAGCTTATCCAAGGTCCATTACATTCGCGACGACTTCCTTATGTACTTTCGAGGCATAAAGAGACGAACTAAAAGATGATATTTTATTTGATACTAGCTGACCCGGCAAACTTCGTCCCACCCTAAATTTGTTTTTTTTTGTTATCAATACTTTCAAACATTCACGTTTTCTTACTATGAGCAAGTTCATGGGTCCAGTCACAGAACTGTTCATTGATTGATCTTCTAATCGACCCCGTTGAATTTACCTTTTACTATAAAATTCCTAGTATTTCTAACAAAACTCATCATTATAATATCAGATTATTTTCAGACACAATTCTCGTGCAGATTTTTCAACCACTTGCAAATAACATGTTTTTCCGTTACATGGAATAAATGTTTCATACAGAAAATATGATAGAATAAAGACAGCCCTAAATCGGACAATTCCTTCCACGAGTTCTGCTCTTGTCAACTCATTCGGCGATACTTTTTATTGGTATAGATAGAAGAAGATATAGAAGTGCGTTTCATTACATTGAAATCCATTTCCAGTTTCGAACAAAGATCAATTTCGCTAGCGCCAACATCAAATGGCCTAACAGCACTTGTTACTATGTAACTGCACTATGTAGAACATTTGGAAATTTAATTTTCCGAATTTTCCATTTTTCCTTCAGAGTTTTCCGAAAATTTTCAATAGTCATGTTTGGTTGGAATATTTTTGGTTGAAATATGTGTAATATTTTTATGAGACCCTCTCTCCATTCCAGAGGAGGGAGGGGTGTCATACCATCATAGAAACATTTCTCATACCCGAAAACCCTCACATCCCAATTTGTGCTTGATTAGTTCTCGAGTAATGCAGAAGTTTGTGTTTCGTTTCTATGGCAGCCCCCCCCCCCCTTCCTCAGAAAGGTAGGAGGAGTGTTGAACCACTTTAGAAATGTTTTTCCCCCCTAAAACCTCCACATGCCAAATTTGATTCAGTTTGCTTGATTAGTTCTTGAATTATGCAGAAATGTATGCTTCATTTGTATGGCAGTCTGTCTCCCCCTTCAGAGAGAGGGGAGGAGTGTCTATTCCCCATGGAAACGTTTCGTGTCCCCTAAAACATTCGGGCGACAAATTTGGCTCCATATGCTTGATTAGTTTTCGAATTATGCAGAAATTTGTCTTTCATTTGTATGGCGGCTCCCCCTTAGAGAGGGGGATGGAGTGTTTAACCACCGTAAAAAAACATTGAATGCACCCTAATATATATATATATATATATATATATATATATATATATATATATATATATATATATATATATATATATATATAAATGGCGCTTTTATCCCGTCGAAAATGGTCCGTCTTCCCCCCAGAACACCTTTTGCATTATTTTGCACTTTACAAGCATTTTGTATTATATTTTTCATACCCTTTCACGCAGGCAGAACCGGAACAATATACTGAAAGACTGGGATACTGGCAACTGGCGGAATATACTGTTTTTGAAAATTAGATCACTTGCAACCGCAATGGACGAAAACTTTGTTTTGTTTACAATTTTAATAATTCGTGCGCTCAAGTGTTGCAAGGTGTTTCGAAATGACGAAAATATGCTATTAATACTTCTTGTGTAGCATATTTGCCAAAATACTGAGAACTTCTCATAAAATTAGAAGTGGTCCGTCTTACCCCGCCGGGCGGTCTTACCCCGTCTTCCCCTACGCGGTGCATTGAAAATACGACCTTTTGTCGTTCCTTTCTTGGGAAAAGGCAAATCAATTATTCCACCACTTCAAATTCTTCGTATATTTCCCAAAATATGAATTCCTTGGAGTAATGCCATCCGTTCCACAGCGGATTAATTATTATATCTTCAATGCTGTCAAAACGGGTCCCACGAAGCAATAATTTGAGTTTCGGAAACAGGAAAAAGTCGCATCCATGTATCATCACCAGTGGGATCAGAATTTGATCGTTCAAGCATGTCTTCAGCCACTTGAATGAGATGAAATTTTCGAAACAATTGTCACTAGCCGTGCTGCGACTTTCCCAAACATGTCCAAAACGTCATCCAAAATATGGCGAACAGTCTCCTGAAGGATATTCAATTTACGGGTATGGTTTTCTCAAACTTAAATTTTCCGAGCACCTTTCCTTTCATTTTGTCGATGTTTTCATCAGTTGAATAGGTTGATGGTCGTCCTTGACGTGGCAAATCGTTCATCACTTCGTCGTCCGTGTTTTCAACGTAGTTGAGTCACCGAGTGTATTCTTTAACATTTGCAACGTTTCGGTACAAGACATTTTGTTTGCAACACAAATTTTAACACAATATATTCGACCAATAGAATTATCGATACCAAAAATTGCTGAGTAAAAAATGGTAATCTGATCTTAATGACGCTGCAAACAACTAAATGACAGATCGCGCTAGAAATTGACATTAAGACCACTGACAGTAGTACCAACATTAAAAAAAATGAAAAATATTCGGTGGGCACATTGAAAATTGCAAATTCTTTGTTTATATGCGACATGTATGTTGACTTGTAATGTATTTGATAATACAGAACTGAAAAAAAGCTTCAAGACAAAAGAAAGCATTGCTTAGCAAATTTTTATTTTGAAATGATAACTTTTTTACATTCGTTAATAATCACTTAGTAGAGCAAACGCTACCGCTTCATCTACGTTCCATTTTCAAACAATTCCGACCGTTGATTCTATTGTAAACATATCTGATAATTGTGAGCGACTTTTCTTTCAGTTTCTGTAGTAACAAAATGTTTCTCACATTGTTCGAAACGAATTTTATATGTTGTTCGACACGGTAATTTCAGTCGTTGGGCTTCATTAACTATAAATGCCGATAGAGCGTACGAAAACTGCATCACATTCGTGAACTGTTGCATTCAGAACAGGTACTCTCGCATGAAACATGAAGCTGTAGCTTTTACTGTTCGGTCTGTTTCTAATCTTTACACAAACATTGGTCGTCACCGAATATGGTTCTTCTTCTTCTTATATGGCACTAACGTTCCTAGAGGAACTCCGCCGTCTCAACGTAGTATTACTTGCGACATTTTCATTAGTACTTAGTTGAGATTTCTATGCCAAATAACACGCCTTGAATACATTCTGAGTGGCAAGCTCTAGAATACGCGTGACCACAGTGCAAGTCAGAGGCAAGTTTCTTTGAAGAAAAATTTCCCCGACCAGAACGGGAATCGAACCCGAACCCCCGGCATGTTAGGTTTGACGCTAACCACTCGGCCACGGTAGCACACCGAACATGGTTCCGGTAGGCAAATAAGTCTTCAATTAGCCTTCTTCGGGTATACTTTCATGTATTTATCAACCGCGTTTGAATTCCAGAATGATTGAAACGATCAGCGCCACCCGGTCATATGCATAATCCGTCACAAAGATCAGCATATCAGGGGGGAGGTAACAGGAATGGAGAAGCGAATTGTGGCGGTTTGTATCCAGGCCACATCGATGTCGGAAAATGAGGTCCATCATTTGAGGCGCCACCTGCAAACCAGTTACACTCTATGGGATAAGTTTCGGCAAATAAATGAATAATCAATCGAGTGATTTCTTCTGTGTTTGTTGCGGGTGAATAAAACGTTTATATTTGGAGTATGTGATCTACGACGGTGACACAATAGGCAAGTCTGTCACCTTTGGGGGAAGATTTTGTAGCCAAATGATTGTACGATCTCATAAAAAACTGCAGGATCTTGGTTGGACAGTTTTAATGCATCCACCATCACCTTTTTCTCGCATTGCAAACCTTCTTGAGATATATGAAATTTGGAATTAAGATAAGATTGTGAAAATCGATCATTAGATTTTTACGCCAATAAGGACCGATACTTCTATGAGAAAGGCATTATGAAGCTACCTTTAGAATTGCAACAAATTTTATAATAAAACGGTGGATAAGTTTTGAGTTTCACGCAAAAATAATAGATTTCTTTTTTCCCCAACCTAATATTTACGAATCAAAGTGTGTTACATCAATATACTGAATATACACGACAAATAGAAATTGTTGCAAATAATTCAACCTATACAAATCTAAACCGGTTCTATTTTCCTTTTCTCGCCAGGACGCTTCAATATGGGACAGAATCTAGCACTCGTCTGGAGTGGTGGCTCGTTGGAAGACGACCGAGACACCGATTTCCCAGGACGCATACGAAAGTGGTTCGACGAAGTTAAAAAATACTCATTCGGGGAGAGATTTTCTCTGTCCACCGGTCACTATATGCAGGTACGTGGTGCATCTGGAATTAGTTTGCCGAGGAGCAAAAAAAAGAATAATATAGAAAATAACTAGAAGGAAGATGGCATCGTCTATTCTCCCCCTGCATCGACAAGTTTTATCTTCACGTGCGGCCAGAGCCGTCGTCCGGAAAGTAAGAGGAATGGACGAATCGCCGTGAACCGGGACTACGTTCGTTTAATGCATCCTTTCTCTAATACTCATTTCATCCCGGCAGCATCCGACTTTTCATTCATAATGACATTTTTCGCCGGACAGTCTGGGTTTAATTCAATTCACAAAAGTCTTTCTATGCGGTTTTAATTACATTTGAGGCGGAAGAGTTTTCGCCATGGAAGAGCGGACAAACATTTTATTGAAGGAAGCATAAAAGGTGATGTGCGCACAATATGGGACATGTGTTCGTGGAAGTGTTTCGAAAATATGTGTGCTTTTAGATGCTATAAAATGGTATTACTTTTGATTGTATGAAAAGTAATTAGCAATAAATCACAAAACGACACCCTTGCTGAGTTCTATTGGTCAATCTTTTGTAAATTTTCTTTCATTACTATTCTAATTACATCGATATATGTTGTTGGATTTTCGTTTCAGTTGTGATTTTTCTACATTTCTTTATGTCCTCTTAAGAAGAACAATTTGAAACGTTGTTTATTACAAAATTCTCTTGAATATTTAATATTCAAATGTTCATATTCAAGTTCTAAATTCTTATAATTTTTTTTTCATATTCAGTTCTGATTTTAGATTCCAGATTGCTTATACGAATGCCAAATCATCGGTTTCGATATGCTGGATGTTCAAATTCCAGAACATGAATTTTATGTACAGATCGCTTCTTTACTAAGATTAATTGTTCACACTCTCGTCATCCTTCTCGAATCTTTCTCATTCTTGAATTCTCAAATCAAAAGTTGAGATAACTTGCTCACCTTTGAATTATATCCTAAAATCAATTGACGTAAATTAAAACAAACACATGAAAAACTTTGACAAATAGTGAGTGATTATAACAATTTTATCCGATTCTAAAGTTGAAACAGTGGGTTGTTCTAAATTTAACGCACCTGAATTCTGAAAGTAAACTTATATTAAAGCTATGAACAATGTTATGTAAAATTCAAGTAAAACTACAGCTAAAGATATGTTCCATCAAATATACCGTTCTTGTGACTGGCTGAAAAAAATCGGTTGAGTTCCTTAAACTTCTCTCAAAAAAACTTTAGAAACATTGTGCCGTCGAATTATGAATATGGCACCTGCCGCTGTAGTAGAATCGAGTTACGTCAACTGAGACCTTCCGTACAATTTGCTACGGTTGTAATGAGATAAAAAACCGAAACAAGAAAAAGCATATATTCGTTAATAAGATTGGAATCCAGAAGTATGATGAAGAATTCGAGTCTCCCATACAGGCAAGTATGTTAAATTTAATAGTTCTCCATCACCTGATAGAAAAATTGCAGTAATGATTCTGATACTGATCTCACTGCCTGTCGCCTCATGGAAGATTTGGAGGGAACACCAGTCAACGGTCTCTTGATGCACTACCAGATCGTCCGTGGCCTGAGGACAAAGATAGACGACTTGTTTTTGACAGTTGTTGATTCCAACTACGATGTTATAGTTCTCACCGACCCCTGGCTGAATGAGTAAATGAGCAAATAAAGGGTGTGTCACATCAAATTGCATCACGGAAAAAACGCTGTAGAAATTCGCCCAGTAGACCGATCCTTTTGAAAATTTTAGACAGTAAAATAAAAACTATTAAACAACTTTTGGCATTTTCTTTTTATTCATACTTCGAGCCCAAGCCCGTATGCTCGCACCTTCCTCTTTACCCCGACCATAAGGTTCTGTACAACGTCAGGTTGTAGTTTTTTTTGAACAGAAATCCATTTTCTCTTGAAGTCCGCCTCCGATTCGACAACTTTTGGGTTCTTCCGGAAGGCCTGCTTCATAATCGCCCAATATTTCTCTATTGGGCGAAGCTCCGGCGCGTTGGGCGGGTTCATTTCCTTTGGCACGAAGGTGACCCCGTTGGCTTCGTACCACTCCAACACGTCCTTTGAATAGTGGCACGAAGCCTGAAGCTTTTCGTTTCGAGATCCGGCCAGAAGATGGTCGGGCCCTCATGCTGCTTCAATAGTGGTAGTAAGCGCTTCTGTAGGCACTCCTTAAGGTAAACCTGCCCGTTTACCGTGCCGGTCATCACGAAGGGGGCGCTCCGCTTTCCGCAAGAGCAGACCGCTTGCCACACCATGTACTTTTTGGCAAACTTGGATAGTTTCTGCTTGCGAATCTCCTCCGGAACGCTGAATTTGTCCTCTGCGGAGAAGAACAACAGGCCCGGCAGCTGACGAAAGTCCGCTTTGACGTAGGTTTCGTCGTCCATTACCAGGCAATGCGGCTTCGGTGTACAGCTTCCGGGCTCGCGTCTTCCCCACCATGTTTTGCCTTTCGTCGCGGTTAGGAGCCTTCTGAACCTTGTATGTACGCAGGCCCTCCCGCTGCTTGGTCCGCTGGACGAATGAACTTGACAAATTCAGCTTATTGGCGACATCCCGGACCGAACTTCTCGGATCACGTCTAAACTGCTTAACTACGCGCTTGTGATCTTTTTCACTGACGGAGCATCCATTTTTACCGTTCTTCACCTTCCGGTCGATGGTTAGGTTCTCGAAGTATCGTTTTAGTACTCTGCTGACCGTGGATTGGACGATTCCCAGCATCTTACCAGTGTCCCGATGTGACAACTCCGGATTCTCGAAATGAGTGCACAGGATTAATTCACGACGCTCTTTTTCGTTCGACGACATTTTTCCAAATTTACGAGAAATTGACAGTCAAGCATGGACAACGTGATCTATACACTCTTATCTGATTATAAGCGAAAGCTGAAGATATAATTCCTAAAAATTAAATTTCTACAGCGTTTTTTCTGTGATGCAATTTGATGTGACACACCCTTTAACTCATCACTGTTCGACAGTGCGTGAACTGTATTCCTTAATAACTGTTAACGCAGAGCTGGAGTCTTGATTGAAGTTTCGAACCGTCTTAGTGGCTGTTGCGACCCTACTCCGGTTTGTTCATCGTTCGAGCAGCTGTGGGTCAAAATTACGACACCTCACAGATCATTAAGTGTTGGCGTAATATACCATCCTCCTGATCGGAGATTAGATTCCATCACCATCAACAGTCACATCAGGAATACGGAAGTTGGAGCGCAGGTGGATATTGTGTACACAGACCTCAAGGCTGCCTTTGACAGGATCGATCACACCATACTGCTTGCTAAACTTCAGAAGCTAGGTGAATCTCCAAGACTCGTTGGCTCAAGTCTTACCTTACCAATCGAAAAATATTCGTACGAATTGGATCTGGTATTACGGAGAATTTGACCAACAGCTCTGGAGTACCTCAAAGCAGAAACCTTGGACCGTTGCTTTTCTCTATATCCATGAACGAGATCGGATTGATCCTTCCAATTGGTAGTCGATCGTTCTATGCGGATGATGTAAAAATGTTTATGTCAGTTCAAAACTTCGCAGATTGATTGCGACTACAGCATCTGATAAACACCTTTGTAGAGTGGTGCTCAAGAAATTTTCTCACACTAAGTGTTCAAAAATGCAGTGTTCTAGCATCTTACCGAAAACTTAAGCTAATAACGTTTGCATACACGATCGATTTTCAAACTTTGCCACGTGTAGGAAAAATACGTGATCCCGGTGTTACACTTGACTCTACCTTAATGTTTAAGCCGCATTACTCGGACATAATAAATAGGGCTAATGAGCAACTCGAATTCATCTTTAAAATCTCCAACGAGTTTCGCGATCCTACCTGTCTGTTGTTCGATCGATTCAGGAATTCGGTGTGGTGGTTTGGTGCCCTTATCATACATTTTAGATTGCAATGATTGAAGCCGTTCAAAGCATATCGTCCGTTATGCCTTACGTAACCTTCCACGGAATGAACCAAACCAGTGTTGAAAAAAATAATCTTCGCGAAGCTCAAATGCATAGATTCTCGGGCTAGCTTGCATCGAAAACCTACATATTCCAAACAAAAATCAAAATGACAAATACAGACAACCAGTGAATATGAGCAAATGAACTTTTTTTCTTCAATATGTTTTGAAGCTTATTTTTCCACCCAGTGTCATTTTCGTCTCGATTATTCTAGACGTCGGAATTGAATTTCATTTTAGCCAAATGAATATCAGCTGTTCCCGATGTCGCAAATCACATGACGGTAGCTACAACCACTCGTTGCATCCATTCTGCATATGCCGTTGTTACCGTCTCGCCAAATAAAATCCTGCGCGATTTCTTGCAAAGTTCGTTTCATCGAACTGCTGAAAGTCACTATAATAGAGAAAAAAAAACCGTTTCGCATGTGTTGAATATCAATTCGTTGCTTTTGATATTCAAAGTATCAATAACAGCGAAGTTATGAACCCCACTCAATGCCGCATGCAATCATTATAGCGAATTTGTTCATGCATCATCGATATGAACAAAATGAACTTAATTGTTATTGTCATCAATATAATGAGGACAGTTTCAAGCTGAAAAAAAATCATTTACACTGAAACAAAATCATGTTCGTTACTCGTGAATGTTTGATGATATTCTAAGACACTGAACCAAACAATCAATATACGAAGCCTGTTGTCAACTACTAGGACTGGAAACACTTGATTCTAGAAGAAAGGTTTGCCAGGCAATGCTTGCAGAGAGAGTGTTATTGGGCGAAATAGGATGTCCTGGTATTCTTGCGCAGCTAAATATTAATGCACCTGTGAGAGTGCTTCGCTCAAGAAATTTTCTTCGTCTTGAGCCACGTTTCGCAAACTACAGCTAGCATGACACAATTCGCTTCATGTCATTCCGTTTCAATGAATTTTATGGATACTTCGACTTCAACCAATCTGCTGAAGCTTTTCGTTTTCGGATTCAACGAGGATTACTGGATCAAGTGTAAATACCGGAAAAAGCACTTCTAGCGATGGACTATACAAACTTTTTAATTTTTTTTATGTTGTTGATGTTATCTTTGTTTTGACTACCATTACCGATTGTTTTAACGTGTTTTTTACAATTTATAACGTATACAGTCAGATGAAATAAATAGAGAAATAGTTCCCTGACTATCCTAAGTAGGATAGACTTTGCCGAGCCCCGTCTCCTAGCATCAAGAGGACAATCGTCATCCACCGCTTTCGTGGATTATTTCTTTGGAAATGATGTTTTGGGAGCGTTGGAGATGTAACAGATACACAAAAATAATTGAATATTCGATACGTTTTTGAAATGAGGTGTAGTCCTATGTCTCTCCGGCTATGCCTCGATCGTTCGCTTAGTAAACATATAACGGAAAATGAAATACTGGTAGATGAACAGTCTGGATTTAGGAAAAACCACTCTTGTGAAACGGCTCTTAATTTGTTGCTTCTAAAATGGAAACTATAGAGGAGAAGAAAGTTATTTTGACGGTATTTATTGATTTGAAAAGGGCCTTCGAGACAATAGACCGGTGTAAATTGATAAAGCTACTTTCCAGTTATGATGTAACTGGACCTGTATTGACGTGGTTTGAAAGTTACTTAAGCGGGCGAACACAAATCACGATTTATAGGGACAGTAAATCATAGGCGGGATCAGTGAATCTGGGTGTGCCTCAAGAAAGTGTTTTGGGGCCGTTACTTTTCTTGCTTTATATCAATGACATCAAACAGGTGTTAAATGATAGCGACGTGAATTTGTTCGCTGACGACACAGCGATATTTGTTGTGGCAGATACATTGCAAGACTGTTACAGAAAAATGAACTACAAAACTTAGATGACTGGTTAAAATAGAAAAAAAATGAAATTAAATATAAGTAAAACGAAATACATGGTAGTATCGACACGCAGTCTTGATAGTGGCAATCTAAGTATAAGTATAGATGGGCAACCCGTAGAAAGAGTATCATCAATCAAATATCTTGGCGTTATTCTAGACGAAACGCTGCTTTTTGAAGAGAACATTAATTATACTATAAAGAAGGCAGCTCAAAAATATGGAGTGCTTTGTAGAATAAATCGTTTCTTGACTTTTGAAAGCAAAATAACGATCTACAAAGCGCTGATCGCTCCACATTTTGATTATTGTGCATCTGTACTATTTCTTGCAAATAAGAGACAGATGCAAAGAATGCAAATGTTGCAAAACAAGGCTATGCGCCTGATATTGAGATGTGATCGACGAACTCCGCGGAGATTCATGCTAGAATGCCTACAATGGATGTCAGTCAGTCAACGTATTAAATATTGCACGCTCACGTTTATATACAAAATGACTAATAATATGACGCCGAATTACCTACGAAACACTATAATGTATGGAAGAGACATGCATCGATATAATACAAGACAAGCAAGCGACCTCAGAACCATGAACTTCCGAATGTCGTGTACCCAAAATTCAATTTTTTATAAGGGATATCGACTGTATAATACCTTACCCAATGAGGCAAAGACAGCAACAAGCCTTCGAATGTTTCGTAGTATTTGTAAAGAGTTTTTGAAGCATGATTTAAATTTTTGACCTGGTGTGTAATCAATGATAGTATGTAAGATGACGAAGCTATAACGGATTAATTTTTTTGTGCTTTTGTCTTTTTTATCATTAGACTATGACGATGGTGGTATTTTATTTGTTTGCACGTGAAACGGCATAGAGAAGCTTAAAATTGAGCATTGGCTAAAAAAAATGGTTCTGTTTTTAAGAAAATCATATTATAAGGGATTGAAAGTGGAAATTGCGAACAAGCTAGGGATAGCTCAACCGGAATTCTTGTAAATTTATCTTTTTTACAGATGATTGACGAGATCTTTCTGTGTTGTGGCAGATCTCATTGCAGATTCAGATTGAAGCGATTATACCCCAGTTTGAATGAAGGGCCTGAAGTATCGGCTGGAATTAGGCTTAGGTTTGCTCAGCTGTCTGGTCTCGAAAACGATTAACAGATCGTTGTCGGGTATCCAGTAAAGCGGGATTTCCTTTGTAAATTCAAAGCTGGTATGGATATAGGTATTAGGTTCGATTTCTGATCGGTCAAGGGTCTTCCCGGATTGGAAATTCTCTTGACATGCCTTGGAATATCTAGCGTTCATATAATGCCTTTACTTGCTCTTTCGAGTGACAATCTATGTCTATGCTCTTAACTAATATACTGGTTTTGTTTGTATTATAAAAGAAATCCATATATATAGTTATCGAAGAAAATTCGTCCAGCTCAAATCGTTGTAGGAAAATAAAGTGGGACCGTCATCATTATTATATAATGAATAGAGTACTGTGTTAGGTGTAGGGGCATGTGTGTGTGTCTTTTTTTTATCTTTAGACTATGATGATGATGGTATGTTGTTTTTATTATTATTTTTTTCAATTTTTAATAATTTTAGTTATTAGATTAGTTTAAAAATAATTGTGAAGTCTACAAGAGTTTGAGCATCGCGCGCGTGAACCGGCATAGTAAAATTTTAAATTGAACATTGGCAAAAGTGATTTTTTTTCTTTGTTTTTGTTTTGTTTAATAAGATCGATCCATTCCAAGGGATTGAAAGTGGAAACTGAAAAGAAGCTAGGGATAGCTCAACCGGAATACTTGTAAATTTATCCTTTTGACAGATGATTGACGAGATCTTTCTGTGTTGTGGCAGATCTCATTGCAGATTCAGATTGATGCGATTATACCCCAGGTTGAATGAAGGGCCTGAAGTATCGGCTGGAATTAGGCTTAGGTTTGCTCAGCTGTCTGGTCTCGAAAACGATTAACAGATCGTTGTCGGGTATCCAGTAAAGCGGGATTTCCTTTGTAAATTCAAGGCTGGTACTGACAGAGTTATTAGTTTCAATTCCTGATTGGTCAAGGGTCTTCCCGGGTTGGAAATTCTCTTGACATGCCATGGAATATTTAGCGTTCAGATAATGCCCTTACTTGTTCTTTTGATAAACAATCTATGCCAGTGGTACAACCGGACCGTTTTTTGTTTTTAACTTGCTTACTGGTTGATTTGATATTACAAAGAAACTCCTCCATATAATTATCCACAAGATAACTCGTCCATCTCAAACCTATGTAGGGGAAAGAGGTGGGACCATCATCATTAAAAAAAAAAGTAAACCGACATTCAACCAGTATGTCTACAAAGATCCCCTATCATTTAACTGAGCCTGTAAAATAAACGAATTATGAAAAATTCCCTATCGACCAGTCTTGTCTGCCACGAAGAAAACATGTAAGAACGAATAATGCAACCATATCATGCAATTCCGATTTATACCTCGTTTCTGTTACACGTCTCATTTTAATTTTCTAAAGCTATTCCCAGCAGGGGAAAGTCGGGATAGACGGGCATCCCTGTATAATTGATCAATTACATTTTTATTCCAAATTTTAATGATGTACAAACTTGCAATACAGGGTATCAATACCTTTGACACTTACTGTGTAATACTGTGTATACTAATCATGTCGGGTAAGACGAACACTCCACCGACAAAAGACAAACATTTTGTTTTGAAAACAATTTAATTATCTCCTCCTTCTTTTATTAACAGATGTCAACTAACTACGTTTGCAAGTGCAACCACATATCATGGACGAATTAGCAGAGCGGTTTTTAAAACGTAATCCGAATTTGTCATTCCGAATGCCGAAAGCTATTTTAGACATGAAAAAATGTGAAAAATTACAAGCAGTTCTAGGTTCTAGCCTTTTTTGTTATATCATTTTAAGGCATATTTAAAAACCTCCAAATTTATCGAGTACATAAACTTGAATTTTCAGATAGTGTCCGTCTTTTCCGACTCAATCTTATGTTTTCACAGATGCCAGACATATTCATTTTTCAAAATGTCTGCCTCAAAGACAAATTTTATTATAAAAAGGGACCTAGACTATCAAATTGTGGTGAGATAGTTATATGGTTTTGGTGAAATTCACGAAAAAAATCATCTTTTACTTAAGGTGTCTGCCGGGGATACAGTAAACATTCACTAACTGGGCGAAAAGGAAAGACCAGTTATCGACATTCGCGTTTTAACTGGTCCGGCATGATAAACGTCAAATAAAATCGACGAGAACTTCAATCGATTGTTTGACTCGCGTTGATCATGAAATTGGATAAACAAAAGGATTCCAATGGAAGAATGCAACAACAGGTATGACATATAATTTGAGGAAATTATTTTTCTGTAATTTAACCAATGTTTTTGTCATGCGAAAATAATGTGAATTTTCATGACATTTCAAATTACATTCGAATGACCCTCACAGCAAAACTTCCATTTGAATATGGCGTCGATTGTTTACGAAATTCTGCTTTTTAGCTGGTCCAAGGACCAATTAACGTTCGCCCAGTTAAGCAGCAGACCAGTTAAACCCGGACCAGTTAGCGAACGATTACTGTATCATTCCGTGCTCTAGCCAAAATCTATACCATCAATCTATACTCGTTTCCATGAGGATGAATCAAATTCAAATTCCTTTTTTATTTTCAAAAAACAAAAATATGTTTTTATTCGTTTTTTTGCATGTATTTTTTGTTTTTTGAAAATAAAAAAGGAATTTGATTTTTGATTCATCCTCTTAAAGTCAGAAAACACCTTTCTCACATGAAAAAAAAATTATCCAGATTCTCTCAGGAGGTGATAGATGATCATATCTGATGAAAATGAAAATAATCTTTCTACGCATATGTTCGAATTCCAACAATGTCAGGGTTATAGAACTTTTTTTTGTTTCGGACTCTGTTGCCTCAAATTGGCTCTACATTAAAAAGTACGCTATGGAAGACGATTCTGTTATTTCCATTTGTAAGATGAAAAAATTTAGTATAAGATATAGTAGCGGAACATCTATATTAGTGGATTTTAATAACATTTTGGAAGTAAAAAACTTAAAAGTTTATAACTTTAAATGTGTTATTATCAATTTTATCCTAAAAAAATATATTAAACTGGATTGTTTCTATCAATTAAATTGAAGCTCTCTAACCGCTCTGTAATTTGTTCTTTGATACCCAACTTCTATCTTTCTTGATTTGGCTGCAATATCGATATAAAAAAATCGTGGTGAAAATTCAACCAAAATCTTAAAAATTCACGATTTTTACCCTACTGTACATGTAATAGCCACTTAAATTACATCTCAACGTTGAAAAGTTACATTTCTTCTTGAAATAAGTATTATTTGAAGAACAAAAAAAAAATATTTTTTTCCAAACTGTATATAATCGAGTCCAAAATTGTATATAATCGTGATATATGTGAATACATATAATCGAGTCTGTATATAATCGAGTCCGACCTGTATTAATAATATCTTGACAAATAATGTGAATTTTTTTGAAAGCTGTGAGCCGTTTAATAGGAGACATATTTCCACAACTTCCCTTCCAATGCATAATACATACTTAACTGTAGTACAAATACAGGGTGGGCCATTTAAAGTGGAAGGATTTGTTTTTGCAATAGCAAAGTAAAGAAGTGGAATCTTAAATTATTTTTTTTTAAATTCATTTATTTTGGTCTAAGGAGATTTGTTCTAACTACTTTTTGACTATGATATCTCGTAAATGACCGCCTCTGGCCTTGACCGCAAAATGTGCCCTTTTTTCGGCATTTTCCATCACTTTGCCCAATGTTTCGGCCGATATGGCAGCAATTTCTTGTCGGATATTGTCTTTCAGCGCAGCCAGGGTCCTTGGTTTACCAGTGTATACCTTGGATTTTAAATATCCCCATAGAAAAAAGTCAGGAGGCGTCAAATCAGGTGATCTCGGTGGCCAGTCATAATCGCCGTTTTTCGATATTAATCTTCCGGGGAACATTTCGCGCAATAATTTGGTCGTGGCAGCCGCTGTATGACATGTAGCACCGTCCTGTTGGAACCAGTAATTGTCCAATTCATTTTCACGAACAAATGGCAATAAAAAATCGGTTATCATTGTCCGATAACGCTCCCCATTCACGGTTACCGGCCGATGACTTTATCGGCATAAATGCCACACCACACAGTAACTTTTTGGTCGTAAAGAGGTTGCGTTTCGATGAATTGAGGGTTTTCAGTAGCATAAAACCGACAATTTTGTTTATTCACTCCTCCATTCAAGTTGAAATTGCCACAATTGAGAAGTTATTTTGAATGTACAGCTGAAAAATTTCAGCGCGTTGTTTAGGTGTGTATTGTTCCATGGTTAAAATTGTACTGAAATGACGCTTCCAACGCGGTATGACAGTTGTTAATCTGACATCTCTGTCAAAAGTTATGGGGTTGCCAGATGCTTCCACTTTAAATGGCCCACCCTGTAGTTATTATTTATTAATTCATCAAAGTTTGATGTGTAAATAGCCATCAAATAACACCTAAAAAAAAACTCATGTCCAGCATCATACAGAACTACTAAAATGAATATTGGATAGAATTATTCTTTAAAGTCTTGCCAGATGAGTTATTACTGATTTTGAACATCAAATTTTTTTTCCATTCGGATTAAAATATTTTTGAAAAAATCTCTTATTTACACTGAGTGGGGGTGAGAATGGGCCAAGCACAAAATTGAATTCAATGCCAAACCGATATAGTGATTATCAGATTTTCATGAAAATTGGTAATTTTAATCCTCATAGTAAAATATTAGACCCGTTTTTTTTTCATCAGGGTGGTCATTTCCATTTTATGGTGATCCGAAAAATCAACTTTTCCTTCTTTTTTCTAAAATTACCTTTTTCAATAATTCATAACTTTTGAACTACTCGACCGATATAGATGATCGATATATCAAATTGAAGCCAAGGTCACCATATCTTTTATGTTTTTTCGTTTTCGAGCGATTTTGCCAAGTTAACATATTTTCAGTTTTAGTTCAATATTCCTATGCGACTGGACAACATCTATGACACTAGAATCGATTATTTATGCAAATGTGGTATTTCATGTGGCTTCAAATTGGTATATCGATCATCTGAATCGGCCCGGTAGTTTAAAAGTTATGAATTTAAAAAAAGTCATTTTTAGAAAAAAAAAAGGGAAATATGATTTTTCGGACCATCGGTTAAGTTTGAAAAATCATAACTCAATAACACAAAATAACGCATCTCTGAATTTTTGATATTTTATCTAAGAAAATCTTAGCTTTCAAGAAAAAATATAGAAAAATATAGCGCCCTTGGTCCCGAGATAATGTGAACTATGAAAAAAAAATTCAATCAATTATTACAAGACCAAAATTTATGCAAGTATAATATTTTTCGAAAAGAGACTAGCTAATTGGCTTTAATTTGATATGTCGATCATCTGAATCGGTGCAGTAATTCGAAAGTTGAGTTTAAAAAAAAGGAATTTTTGGAAATTGAGAAAAAAAAATCTTTCGGACCACCCTAAAATGGAAATGGTCACCTATTTAATTTGATATGTAGATCATCCGAATCAGTACAGTAATTCGAAAGTTATGAATTTAATAAAAAGTCAGTTTTGGAAAAATGGGAAAAATTTATTTTTTGGGCAACGCTAAAATGGTCACCCAAATGATAAAAAATACGGGTCTAATGTTTTGCGACAAAGAACAAAACTACCACTTTTTCACGAAAATCTGAGAACCACTATATCGATTTAACATGGAATGGAACATTTCCATAGCACTTCTAGGTGGATTGATACTTTTTTCGTAACTCAAATAATCATTCAAGACACTTACTTGTTGTTAAATTATCTTGAAATTATTGAGAAATTGATTTCTGAACACAATTTTTAATAGAAAGTAATATTTACTACTTTGACCCATTGCAGCACAATGGTCCAGGAGGTGCATTTAAGTTGAAATCGGCATTTAGAGCTCGACAGTTATTCTCTAGACAAAAACTGTCTTCGACAAAGTTGTTACATATAACAGAGCGCTCATTTTTATGTTATCAAAAATAGGGTGACCAAAATTCTCGATGAAATAAAAAATCTAACTTTCTTATCTTCATAGATAAAGGTGAACATAGTTCTACAATGTTGTAGTCCTATTTAAGACATCTTTGTGGAACAAACTTTTTTTATCTTTTGAAATAACCGATATAGCGCCTTAGTTTCTATGTTACGTTAGGGTCACCATGAAATAAACTGTTTTTTTTTTTGCTCCAACTTTTATATTTCAAATACTACATACAAACTGTCTTCGAAACACTTTTAGAACTTACTTTCAATACAAACATTTTACGATGCAGAACTTGGCAATATCTCAACTTCACTCAAAGTTATTGATATTTCTTCCCAAAAAATACGCTCTTTTCATTTGTTTGTCATTCTTTCTGGGGCAAACATCAAAAATGTTTGTTGACCGAATTTGAAAGAACAAATTTCACTCTATATAACATGTGATTTTCAAAACTATGTTATTTTTTGTGTTTGAGTAAATCAAAATTTAAATCACTAGTTTTTGGGTAAAAAAACATCGATAACTTTGAGTAGGATTAAAATGTTGACAAGTTCTGCATCGCAAAATGTTGGTATTGAGAAGCTCTAAAAGTCGTACGGAGACAATTTTGATGTAGAGTTTTTAATATAAAGTTTAGAGTAAAAAAAACCGTTTTTCATGGTTACCATAATGCGACTTAGACAGAAAGCGCAAAAAACAACTTTGTGGGAAATATTTGTTCTCTAGACAAAAACTGTCTTCGACAAAGTTGTTACATATGATAGAATGCTCATTTTAATGTCATCAAAAATAGGGTGACAAGAATGTTCAATGAAATAAAAAATCTAACTTTCTTATCTTTAGAGATAGAGATGAACATAGTTCGTCAATGTTGTAGCCCCAGTTATTTTAAGCAACTTTGTAGAACAAAACTTTTTTCTATCTCTTAATATAATTGATTTAGCGCTTTTTGTTGAAAGTTGCATAAGAGTGACCATGTAAAAACGGTTTTTTTGCTTTAACTTTTATATTTCAAATTCTACATCAAAACTGTCGTGATACAACTTCTAGAGCTCATCAATTCCAACATTTTGCGATGCAGAACTTTTCAATATCTTAATCCTACTCAAAGTTATTGATGTTTTTTTACCCAAAAGCTCATGATTTCAATTTTGAATTACTCAAACACAAAAAATAACATAGTGTTGAAAATTACACATTATGTAGAGTGAAATATGCTGTTTCAAATGCAAAATGTTTGTATTAGTAAGCTCTAAAAGTCTTCCGAAGATAGTTTGTATGTAGAATTTTAAATATAAAAATTAGAGCAAAAACAGTTTTTTTTCATGGTGACCCACACGCAACTTAAGAGATAGAAAAAAAAACTTGGTAGATGTCTCAAATAACTGTGACTACAACATTGTAGAACTATGTTTACCTCTATTTATAAAGATAAGGAAGATAGATTTTTTTATTTCATCGACAATTTTGGTCACCCTATTTTTAATAACATAAAAATGAGCGCTCATATGTAACAACTTTGTCGAAGACAGTTTTTGTCTAGAGAATAACTGTCGAGCTTTAAATGCTAATTTCCACTTAAATGCACCTCCTGGACCATTGTGCTTTGTCACTCCCTCTAAGGGGTGAGATTGGGTCAACTTTCATTTAATCGTAGTTCAGTGAAAAATTAATATTATTCAACAATTTCTAGAAGACATACGAGTGTTCATCATTAGAGATTTCTACATAATCAGAATTGTGTTTTACTCTAATTTACGATAGTTATTCAACAAAAAGTTCGAAAACTACCTTTTTGGCCCATTTTCACCCCCATCGACGGTACCTTAATTATCTTGAGAAAAGTGGGACGCGTTTGAAATAAATGTTAAAGATGAAATAGAAATAAAGTTGAATGCGAATTTCGATTTAATTCACTGTTGGTACTATGAAGGAATTCGACAATCATTCCATTATTCCATTTAAATCAAAACGTATATTTCCATGTTAAAGACCCTTCTTCTCTGATAGCAAACTCCGATATTTTTCATCACCTTTAAATAACGAATGCAACACGCCATGTGGATTGTTGCTCGACAGTGATAGTGTTTATTTTATCTATTTGCAGCTGGTATGGGCTGACAGCTTCCTGGTCGGTTGTGGTTATTCCTATTACTACTATGGAAACAAATACAATAAATTGTACGTCTGCAACTACGGGCCAGGGTAAGTATGGTTAAAATCTGTTTCCAACCACTCTTGTGTACCATTACTCGTTTCCACAAACACACAGCGGAAATGTGCAAGGTCAACAACCGTATGTCACTGGTCGTCCGTCCTGCGAACAGTTCGGTCTGCAGAAATCCCGCACCTATCCAAGCTTGTGTATGCCTGGAGGAGTGGACCCTTATCATCACAACAACGTGATTCCCCCAAATTATTATTCTTATCGAACCTCATCAAATAATCATGGGAATCAACACTACACTTCAGCTTATCCCTCAGCTGCCACCAATTCAAATCATCAACTTAACGACAATAATATCCTGCTCAACCTTATATTTGATCAGAACAAACAACAGCAGCATCATTATCAGACTCCGCAGTCGCCGCATCAGCAAATACAGCAGCACCTGCCAAGTCCATCGGCCGCTGCCGCAGCTCTTCTCAAACCGGGCAACATTTTCAAATCACCGCTCTTGTCATACCGATGGGATTTGCTGTTCAATTTCCTGCACTAGTATTAAGGATTACGGTTTAAGTCACGGCGGAGAGAGCTGCTTCCCACACAGTAAAAATGTATACCATGTATCGTCGTGCTCCTGGAGCGATTTTGTCAGAATCCTGTCAGACCAATACACGGAAACCCGGATGTTCTGACAGATGAAGGCGATAGCGTCTGCAATAAAATTATACCTTCAGTGATTCCGAAGATATTGAGGCAAACGTTTCGAAAGTATGTGTGGTGCAAAGCATGGCATCCCGTTTGACCCCCGACAGACTTCCTGAGTGTTAACGAAGGCAAATAACAAACAACGCAAAAGATCAACAAAGAAATAACAAAATACTGTCAAGTGCTAAACCTCATACTTATTGCGGTACAGGGCAGAGACAATGGCAGGGGATTACTCCACACAGACGGAAGGATTGCAATCTCTCCATTCGGGCAAAACTCTCCGAGCAAGTGGTTTATTTTTCTTCCAAATCTACTATCGTAACCGGAGAATGGCGGAAATAATAATTAGACCAGCGCAGAGCTCGGCAAACCAGAGCAACGAATGCAACGCTGCTTTTGCATCTTCTAGTTAAAACATGGCACACGGGGTGTGGGAAGGCGGAGAGGGGTGACAGGTGAACAAACTAATCTTCCACAAAGCAGCCGACCGACAAAAGCCGTAACACCGTAACAGCATACAGCACACCACTCCATAGGCCACAAGTCTCGATAGTGCGTTGGTCCCGGTTCATCGGGTGACAGAACACTTTTAGCCATAAGTATGTTGTACTTCATCCCGAAACAGTCACGCTTAGAGCCAGCAAAATTATGTGCAATTTTGTTTGGATTTTTTTTCTTCTAAATTTTTGCAGCAAACAAACCAGCTCATGCAATTACAAGTTATGAATTGCTTTATAACAAACGTTTAGGTTGAAAAACATAAATAACGTTCTTAAAAAACGGATCTCCTACGTTCAATGCTGTAATAGATATATCAGTTTTAATTAGGAATAAATTCTTGTGTACAATGTTAGATAGTAATAACTTAATGTATATAATAATATATAGAATGATCGATAAAGAGGTTCGAAAACGTGCTCAAAATCATAAAATTGTGCGTTTTTGTACAATGTTGTCAGAGTTCTTTATACAATATACTGATGAAATGGTTTTAATAGTTTTCTAGAATAGGTTGGTAACTATTGTACCCGATGTATGAGGAATGCATAGTTGACTAGTGATATGATTAATAAATAAGCACAGATTCAGTTTATTGACTTTCTTGTTCTTCGAAACTGTTCCAAAATCCTCGACTCTGTTCCAACCAAGGCTCGGCAAAGTCATATTCAACTGAGGATAGTCAGGAGACTATGAAGAAATTCCCCTTCGTATTCAATTGGAAATGACTTTTGGCTTCTTCCATCAATTTGTCCGTCAACATGAATGAACAGTCAGTCGGGCGTTTGGTCGCTAGTCCCCGTCAAATGGATTTCATTGCATTTTGAAGTGAATCCCCTCAGAATGAATTCGTTTCTCTCTCTCTTGTATTACGTATGCATGTATCGGTGTTTGAGTTCAACGTGATTTGACATATACTACAGGTGAGCTAGATTTTGCCTGTTCCGTACACGAAAATTACTCACACCTATAAAATAGCGTGCAGTGTTGTGTTTAGAAACACTTACAGATTTGTGAATTTTGTTGATATAAACCAGTTTTTCCGTATGTTTTTGCACAAAATTGAACTCAGAGACAAAGTGAACTATAATTTTGTTTAGAATTCCTCCCAAACTGCACGATATTTACTAATACTAACGCGAGGACCTTTATAACATACCTGGTAATTGGTAATGAAGCCGTTCATTAATGGTGTAACTCCTTTTTTTTGCAACAGAAATCATGCTTCCGTATCACTTTATATGGACGTAAAAATAGGATTGCGTACGCGGGAATCGAGATTCGTGTCAGGGGGAGTAGTAATGTGGATTGAAGGCAGGTTGAATGAAGAGGCAAATTTGTACTCATTAGTTACGTCAATTAAAATAAACATTTGCTAGAATAGTTCATGAGACATCCTCGCTCTTAACGCTCTTCAATTTATTTCTAGACAACTCAAGAGATGTTGACGACGAGAGTCGATTTTTATTTTTCATCTTCATGTAACATGTAACAACAGCTTTATTATATCCGTTTGAACTTGCGTTTTGTACACCCAACAAAAGACGGAGAGATCATCTCTGCACTACCTCGTTTTTTCCACTGTCATCAGATGACCATTCTGCACCATAAAGCACTGTTTCATGGATATTTTCTGCATCGCATGTTACATGGTGCAGTGAGGTAACTAGTTTTAATTACTATATTCTGCCACCAAAAAACTAACCGGGACACTTTTTATCACAGCACGAAGACGGACCACCACACATATCAGGCTCTTTTCGGCATATCAGGCTCTTTTCGAACTTTTCTGCCACCAAAAACATTGACCGCTGCACCCTTTAACAGCACGAACACGGACCTCCGCACAAATCAGGTTTACACTGGTGTCATAGGATCACCGACAGGCACATCACACGATCGTTAGGTCACGGTGACATAGCTTGCAGCTTCTTACGAAAATGTGGCTGCACGAATCGCATGCAATCGTGACAGCTACATAGAATTGTATTGGTGTGGTTACATTGCTTCCCCCCGCTTCGTTCGAAATTGTTTGCTTTGACACTAAAATTTGATGCGGGGTGATTTGGACCAGTGTGTGTTTCATCGAAAGAAAAAAACATACTTTTGTTTATGTAAAGTAATTTGGGATAATATTACATTCAGTAAGAACCCCCGTAGACTGCAGATTTTTGTAGACCGATAGATTGGTCGGCCGACTTAAGGCGGTTTTATATTATCCAGCACGTGGCGTAAACGGCGCGTACCGACACCGGCAGACAAATACATGATGTATTCATATCATCAGGCATAGCAACTTCTCTGTACGGACCGGCAGCGCAGACGGAGCGGAGAAATGCTATTGGTGATTGAACCGAAGTCGTACCGAAGAGCGACGAATGCACTCATACCACGAACTTCGACGTTTAATTTGTATGTATGGTGCTACTCGCCCGTGTAGTTCGTGCCCGGCCCGGCAAAATATTCTTTTCGAGAGTTCCTTCATGCATTTGTCTGAAACGTGCTGCGTATGTCCGGAGCCGTTCCGCTATATATACGCATACACATTTGAAACACACGCAATAATATTTGCCTTGCATGAAACGTGCCGTGCCGGTTACGCTACGTGCCTGATAATATAATATTACCTTTAATCAGTACGGAGCGATATGCACACAATGGAGAAATAGTTTAGTAAAAGCAGCTACCAAATCTTTAGTAGCAAAAACATTGGTAAAATATACACATTTTTTTGTAAATATTACTAAAATTGCGTAAAAAAAATGTCAGACGCAATGAATGTTCCTACCAGGAATTCGTATATTTTACTTCATACCATTAGTAAGTTTGTTTTTATTGTCATACCTAACAACTGTGATGTGCGCACTTTGTCTTTTGTCTTTTGGAGACGAAGCGATTCGGAGGTAAGCACTTTGTTTTTATTGAATTCACTTATGTATTCATCTCCCCCGAGAATTTGTTTTCATATTTTCGGCGGGGAAAATATCACAAGAAATTTTGATCAATATTAACATAATTAACCTAATACCATTTTTTTCTTTTTTAGTTGGCCTTAAAATTATATGCAGTACAATCATTCGTCATAAACAAATCGGAGATAAGTTTTCGTTTTTTTTACATCAGTCACCTCGGTCGGGAAACTATTTTCATATTCCCGCCAAGGATAAACATCAGTTATATTCTATACATTACAACACTATTGACCTTTTTCCTTGTCTTTACAGCTGGCATGATCCCAGACTCGTAATACTTGTTTACCAAAAACCATCCAAGCTATGGGATTGAAGGTAATGGCGAGTTTGTCGCTAAGATTGGAATCTTTCTTCAACACATCATCGACCGTAAAAAACTTAAGGTGAACATACATAGGAGCACATTTAATATCATTAACATATGTATTTCTTTGCTTCATAGGGACACGAGAGAACAAAATACGGATGAAACGTGCTAATTCTACCGTCACTCTGCTAATCAGCTAATGCAAATCAGAGCGATGTAGCAGGAAGAGGAACGGGAACTTGCTTTGGAAATGCTCATCAAATTGAGGTGGTTAAGGCTGCGATTAAAATTTGCCTCTTGTACGCAGTTTATAGAATGATTCCAACGAGAATTATTGATGTTGTTTATAGAATAAGTTATTAGTATAATGTATTCTAAGTAAGTAGAATCAAACGCAATCAAATACAATTTTTTAAATTAAAAATAATTATTAAAAAATATTGTCATTATCCCTGATGATTACCTCTCACAAATATGAAGCAAAATTTTCACTGTTATTGCACCAATGTTGGACCAACAATTTGTAGTTTGTTTGACATATGTGCCTACCATTCTTTTTTGTAACATGTACCAATGATTAGTAGGGTAGAAAATGACTAGAGAATTGGTAACATGTACCAAAAAATTCGTCATATTTACTAAATTTTCCTCTCAGTGCATGCGCAGACCGATTCCGTATCGGCAGATAAAAATGTTTGATACGTTTCCCGATTGCATTCAAACTATTCGGTCGGTCAACTATCGGCCGTCCGTTTAATCAGTAATGGCTAGCATCGATCTACGCACACACGACGATTGTTTATCGGCCGATAGCTCATTTCGCTCTCAATTCGCTCTCTATTTTGGCATCCAACATACGTGCCGTCAGGGTTGCCAATGATATTTTTTAAAAACTGGAAGATTGCTCTTTAAAAAACTGGAAGAAAACTGAATCATGTAAAACCGTCTTATTCTAAAAAGATCGGCTTCTAAATGTTTATTTTCCCATTCCAATGATTGAGAGATAGAATTTCCTTCGAAGCGTCGTGTAGTATTTATATGTAGTTCATTAAACGGCGAAATGAACAATTACTTAATCATATCATTTGAGCAGATCAAAATGCCGTTTCCCACTACTCGAACATTACTGTGAGACAATATTTGAAGTTATTTTTTGAATTCTGTAGTGTTCCTTTTGACCATACTTGATCTTCGGTTTGTCACTTTTGCGTAGTTGGTTCCAGCTCCCACTCGTTAACATTTGAAAGCGGTTCGATCATGCATCAAATAGGAGAGTTTAGATCATGCGTAATGTCAATGCTATTTAGAACTGAAAATTCTTTGGGAGACCATCAGAAACTAATATCCTTTTGATGTAAATGGAAACAAGATTACTTGGGTTTTATGCTCATATCAATCAAAGCCAATGGAACACATTGACTCTATGCTCTTCTGAAATTTAGAATGATTTGGAATACCAATAAAATTTGATGATTATATAAACTCAAAGGCAGCATAGCACACGGGCTCTATGAACCTATTTAGGTGAGATATTTTGCTATGAACATTGCCAGTAGTGATTGAAATTATAGTTCAAGTCAGAACTTCAGAATATTTTGGAGAACCTATAACATCTGATATTTATATAAATTCAAAGACAGTGTAGCACGCACTGTGCACTAACCGTATTGGATTCGGAAGTGTAAGCGAGAGAAAAAAAAACACTGAGTTGAAAAAAAGGTAAATACACATTGAATCGATCGAACGATGAATGTCAAAAAAATAAATTGGTCATGGGATAGGAAGGGTGAGTGAGGGATATTATGTATACATTGTGAATTTATTTTACATAAAATGGGTAAAACTGAAGCACACATATAAAACACTGGATAAAACTGGATGATATTCCAAAAAACTGGAAGATTTCAGGATTTAACTGTTCGACTGGATCGAGAGAAAAAAACTGGAATTTAAACTGGAACATTGGCAACGCTGCGTGCAGTGCGAATCACTGAGAATGCGATGCACCCAATGCTCTCTGCATCTCTTTTTGGTTTTCCTTCGCCGTTCTCTTCTCCGTTGTCAAACACAAATTAAATACAGTCTTTCGAGAATATTCGACTGACAGTTGGCTAGTGTGCGCACTCTTTACCAACCCGATTGTTTGGTTGGCTCGGTGTGCGCGGTTCAAATCCTCGAACAAGGTTTGATGGCAAAACATAGCAGAAAAATATAATTTGTGCTACACCAACTAAACGTTTATGGTACGAAAAACATTCGCTACGGGAGTAAGAAAAACAACGCCAGAAATTACATTTACATTCCGAAGCCTTCACATGCTTGGTTTGGTAAACCTGTTCTAATCATTGCACTTGCCGGGAGAAAATGCAGAAAGCGGAGGAAGAAGCCAGTCCTCAGACTCGTCTCCAGAGATGGTCAGAAGAATTATGAAATATATGAAACATTTCAGTATGATAGCGTACGTGGGTTTTTAAGAGATACTATTTCCATGAAATTCTAACTATTGGCCGAAAATATCGCCAAAAGAAGTAGGTCTTTTGTCTAACTGCTAATACAGTTCCAGGTTTGCGGAACGAAAAAATAAATAAATCTCAGTCAGCAGTTATCTTTCTTTATTAGAAGGGTGTTTCACGTTGTTTTTCGTGCCAACGGATATCAGTAATAAGGATCTCATAGAAACGGTTCTCAAGATCGAGCAGGTGACGGACAAGCTCATGCTCCTGGTACGGAGTAAATAGTTTTGATCCCATCTTGGGAGAGCAGCCACCGAAGATGTGGCCGATGAACATTTATTGTTAACATTGGCTTTGGCTGTTTTCAGCTGAATATCCATCCAGATCTGCCGTTTTGTCTTCCAAACATAAACAAGAGGCATCTACCAAAAAAAGGACACATTTTACCTCTCGGTGAAACACTAACCAGGTGTCGGTTTTACCCTAACTGAAAGTGCCGGTTTCACCCCGAAAGGGCTTTAAATTTCAAAATAAGGTTTCATAAGCAACAAAACCACTTACCGTCTCAAAAATTAACCGGACAATGATATAAGATTATGCTTATAAAATATTTCGAATTTTCCAAAATTTCTCGACTAAAACACTTGAATTTAACAAGCGAAATTTTACACGGACTGTCTTCCGTTTGCTGATCGGCTTTGTTTTATTGTTTGTTTTATAGCAAAGCGACCTCCGCAACTGTAGAGTGACTCGAAACCAACGAAATGACAAGTTTGTACGGGGGACATCGGAAAATTTGCGAAATATTGCTTCTAAATGGTTTTTATCAAGGTTTTTATTACTCATAGTATCGATTTTACCCTGATTTCTCCTATGTATGATGAATTTTTCGGTAAATACTACAAATTGTAAAGTGTCAATTGAGGGGCTTAGAATCAAAGGGGTGTAAGTGATTTGATTATGATTGGTTCGAAGCCAGGTTCGGTGCTCCAGATTCAGCATTTGGTTCGCACAGTAAAACACGGCGGCGGTAGTCAGATGATGTATGGTACCATGGCGGCTTCTGGAACTGGAACTATGGAGTTTATCGATTCGGCGATGGACAACTATCTTTCGTGGTTACTACTTTCAACTGGATAATGAGCCGAAGCAAAGTGATCTCATCGTGCAGAAGTGCCTACTCCATAATGTCCCAATCAACTCAAGACACCTCCGCAATCACCGGATTTGAACACTATTGAGCATCTATGGTGGTGAATCAAGAAATGTCTGAAGAATAAAAATCCAGGGAACGAAGTAGAACTCGAAACGAGGATTAAGGAGATTTGGGAGAGCATTCCGTTCACAGTGACCAAAAATCTCGCCTCGGCACTTGCAGACAGTGTTGGACGCCAGAGAGGGCCTTACCAAATACCACCATTGGAATCCTTGTTGATTTTTGTTATCTGTTAACATTTCTGAACTGATTTCAATTTTCTTTTCAAGAAAAACTTGAGCTGTACATTAAATTTTGCAACGTCTTAATTGAAGATTTTTTGACGTAGGATTACGTCTTTCGGGAACATATTGGGGTACAAATTGAAAATCGAAAAATGAGCACATCGTGAAAATTGTCCAATTTCAAACGCTTGTTGCTCAGTCAGAAACTTTTGCGTCAATCGATTTCGGCACTCCATAACAATTTTTTATATTGAAAAAAATAATATATGTCATGAAACTAACTATTAAACAATTGAAAAATTTCAACCCCTATCCTAACGGAAATATCCTTTTCTGATTGGTCGAAATTGGCGACACATGCGGCGGGTCCCTAACAGAGACATCAAAACCAAGCTGCCTGGGGGAAATCGACATTGCAAATACATGAAAGTAGGAGGAGCTTTTGTTCCTACCAAAATGTATTTCCTACAGATACATGAAAGTAGTTGGGGAGCTTTTATTCCTACTGAATTTCCCTAACAGAAACATCAAAACCAAGCTGCCTGAGGGAAATCGACATTGCTTCATGTATTTGTAGGGGAAACTTTTGTTCCTACCGAAATGTATTCCCTAACAGAAACATCAAAACCAAGGTTCCCGGAAGAAATCGGCATTGCAAATATATGAAAGTCGGAGGCATTTTTTATATTTCAAGTTAGATGAGTGATACGATTAATTCTAGCAAATAAAATTTAAATTTGGAACTTTAATGTTGGTTGCTTCGTGAAATTTCATATCAATGACCGATCGTGTATTGTGAAAAATTTAGCACAAGTGTAAGTGTAAAATTGTATATGGTAACAGTTGTGTTAAAGATGACTTGATATATGAAACGATTTATTTCAATTTTCATAAATATAAACCAAGGGGTGTTCCCGCTCGAGAACGGGTCGTTTGGTTTAAGCTGTCTGTTTTGTTGCGTTCATTTTCATCTAAAGAAAGTTTATACGGCGATAAAAATTGGAAAAGTGAAGAAATATTAGAAAAAGTGATTGCTCTACATATAGTATTAGGTGTTGTTAGTCCAATTAAAATTCGCATAAAGTTGAATAAACACTCAGAAAGTAAAAATTCGTCTAGAATCACTGGATTATCAAAGAGTTTAACGATGTAATTCATATCCAGTTTAACGATGTATAACATATTCAGAATCAACAGATAGCCTAACGGAATCCTGCGTCAACCATGCGGTCGTGTCTCGGACACAACCCTCCCGTGACTTTTGTTTGTTTTTCTAAATTTGAAGTACAAATGTGACCATTTCATTTTTTTTCTTATCACTACATGAGAGTGAAAAGGATCAATTTTACGATGAATATGAGTCACTTTCAATTATTTACTTTTGACGTAGGACTACGTCTTTCATTTCTATACCGGGGTGTAAAATCAAAGTTTCGAAAACGAAAGCGTTACGCCGGAGACCGAGATTTTGAGCGTTAATAGCTCCTAAACAACTGAACGAAATGGTATGATAAACACTTCATTCGAAAGATAAAATGTCTACGCGTTCTATACTTGTTACTTTCTGATCCAAAAACTTGTTTCAATTGTCTTAAAATTGCTTTCAAAACAGGCTATTGAAATCACCAATCGGTATATAAGCGAGCGCCGCTCGGAAATCCACTCAGTTCTAATTGAACAGCGATTGGAGCATCATGCGCATATCATGAAAGCGCGGATGAACGGTGTCACCAACGGTTCCCCGGGAAGATCTCGAAGCAGCCGCTACACACCCAAACACACATACACGCGCGGAATTCTTTCCGTTTGGATGCCATTCAGCATCGAGAAAGATCCGGAAAATAATCTGCCAGTTCCTCTGGGAATTTAAAAATACATTCATGTGAAAGAGTTTATTTGAATGTTTTCTATCCCTGTAACACTGTGACCAAATATGTTTCAATCAAGTGCTATTAACAGATGGTTATCGAGTTAGCATTAACCACTGGTGGGCTTCCAGTATCGAGGGAAATGTGGAAATATCTAATCGTTACTGAAAGTAATCTGCCAGTTCCTCTGGGAATTTGAAATTACAGTCATGTGAAAGAGTTTATTTTAATGTTTTCTATCCATGTAACACTGTGACCAAATATGTTTCAATCAAGTGCTATTAACAGGTGGTTATCGAATTAGTATTAACCACTGGTGGGCTTCCAGTATCGAGGAAAATGTGGAAATATCTAATCGTTACTGAAAATATTTTGCCAGTTCCTCTGGGAATTTAAAAATACATTCATGTGAAAGAGTTTATTTGAATGTTTTCTATCCATGTAACACTGTGACCAAATATTTTCCAATCAAGTACTATTAACAGGTGGTTATCGAGTTAGTATTAACCACTGGTGGGCTTCCAGTATCGAGGAAAATGTGGAAATATCTAATCGTTACTGAAAATAATCTGCCAGTTCCTCTGGGAATTTGAAATTACATTCATGTGAAAGAGTTTATTTTAATGTTTTCTATCCATGTAACACTGTGACCAAATACATTTGGTTTTGTGATTTTTCAATCAATCGCAATTAACAGAATAGCTTCTGAAGATTATTCTTCCCCATCAGTAGGATATTTCCGTATCCAATATTGTATGCGCCCGCAATCGATTATTGCTCAGTCGCCGAAAGTTCCGAGCTCAGAAAGTTCATTCCCCACTAGTTTGCCTTCCAAATTGCCATCATAAACCACGCCTTCTCTCGATTCAATCACGCACAAAAAGCATACTTAAGCGATATTCTGGTGGTGAGATGCATTCCCATTTCTTTGTGTGGACACCGACTGGACAACATCGTTGCTGGACGAGCTGGACGGCGAGGGATCGAGTTCCTTTCTCAAGGCAAGAGGGCGGAGGTGGTAGCGCTGGAGTAGAGTAGTAGAGTAGAGTAGAGTTTTCAAAGGGCCTTTCTCAAGGCTAGAGACGAATGAACTGCAAAAGTTTAAAGTCTCTATAATACAAACCCAATTATGAGAACACTTGTAATACTAACCTCGAGTCAACCGCGAGTAATCGGTTACATATTACTAACATAGTCTAAGCAAACATTGTCAAAATATTGAACTCCCGGCCCCGTTAGGCTGACGCCATATGAGCCTTAATAAAATATATATTTTGGATTAAAAAAAAATACAAACCCTTCCTTTTTGAGATGCATTCATTTTTCGTGAGGACATCGACAAGACAACATCGTTGCTGAGGATGCTGGACGGCGAAGGATCGAGATCTGCCCTGAAACGCAAGCAGTTTGTTTGAAACTGTGAGGGAGCACAGAAAAGCCGATCCTTCAGGAGAAGAGAAGGTGACCATCGAAGCAGCCGCTACACACACACATACACACACGGAATTCTTTCCGTTTGGATGCCATTCAGCATCGAGAAAGATCCGGAAAATAATCTGCCAGTTCCTCTGGGAATTTAAAAATACATTCATGTGAAAGAGTTTATTTGAATATTTTCCATCCATGTGACACTGTGACCAAATACATTTAGTTTTGTGATTTTTCAATCAATTGCAATTAACAGGATAGCTTCTGAAGATTATTCTTCCCCATCAGTAGGATATTTCCGTATCCAATATTGGATGCATAAAATCTTGTGCCTCCAACGTAACGCTCTCGTTTTCGAAGTCCTCCAAATATTCATTCATTCAGAATGAATTCAGATTCAACTTCAAACAAATGATCTCTAAATCAACGATAGTCCTACGTCACCCTTGCGGTTATACCATAGATATAACCCACTTCCTGTTTTTAACCCCGAAAAACTCAGAAATAACAAACCAACACGGGGTGTATACTTAATTTTGCGATTGACTGTATACTATCTTGTAGTTAAAAACGTCTGAGAGAACTTGGAATTAGTAGCGACACGTAGAAAACGGAACACGTGAAATTCTTAGAGAAATAAAGTTTATTCTGAAAACTAATTAATTCGTATTCGTTTCTTCCTGTGTTAATCCATCATATTGGTGACCGCGACGTGAGTTCAGTTCGTATGCTCAATCGATTCGAGCAAGCTTCGCGGGAAGATATCGAATTATTCAAGCCGCCTCCTCGTTCTAACCTCAAATAACAATGTCAACACCACCAAGCAATGTCGAAATTACTGGAACAATCGAATCTGCCGGAGCAGCAGCCGTTGTTTATGTGAAGCTTCCAGAGTTGTGAAAAGCAAAACCGGAAATGTGGTTTGCTCAAGCGGAGGCACAGTTCATTTTGGCAAACGTAATGAGGAACGGTACTAAATTCTATCATATTGTGGCAAAGCAAGAACAATCGGTGATATGCCACATCACCGACTTAGCTAAGTCCCAAAAAGGTCGATTTTCGACCAAAAATTTGAAAAATTTAAATTAAATTTTATTTATTTTTTTTGCCATATAAATGAAACACAAATTTCTGCATCACTCGAGAATTATTCAAGCAAATGAAACCAAATTTGGCATGAGGAGGTTTTAAGGTGCAATACATGATTTTATGGTGGTTTGACACTCCTTTCCACTCTCTAAAAAGGGGGAGAGGTTGCTGCACAACTCGATAACTAATCAAACAAATGGAATAAAACTTAGTGTGTTTGCGGAAACGAAAATTGTGTGTGAAAATAATCTTATATCATAATGTCGAGTTTTGGTAGAAGTACTGAAATTTTATAGTAAAAAATAATTTTAAAGGGTAGATAGAAAATCAATCAATGAACAGTTCTGCGATTGGACCTATGGACGTGGGCTTAGCAAGAAAACGTGGAAGTGATAACGAAAAATAAATTTTGGGCGGGACGAAATTTGCCGGGTCAGCTAGTAGATATATATAAACATACGAACGGCAGTGTCCTTCGTCGAAACAAGCCCAACAACACCATTGGGCAATATTGCACTACTAACGCAGAGAGGACACACATAAAGGCGTGAATTTATATATTATTCATGTGTAACCATTCCCCCATCTCCTACACACCAAAGAAGCGGCGTTAATGCTTTGCTACCAGCTACTAAGTAACTGGAAGCGATCTACCACAACCAATCATTGAATAGATGTGAAACCTTTGCTATCCCCGAGCCACATGAAGCGAAAGAGTGTGAGCCTGTCTGGCACAACGATAATCATCTTTCAATCCCATTCCCTTGTTACTGAAGTTTACAAATTGCTGCATAGAAACGCTCTCCCGATTGATCCTTTCCCGGGTCAATGTGAGTGTGTGTGAGTGTCACACATGGTATGAGTAAAATTGCTTCAAGAGTTCCCAGTAACAGAAAATGGATGGGAAAGGCTTAGCCCTCTTCATTGGAAAGCTTCACTCAACGGTGATAACAAGCAGCGCAGCGCCATCAGTGGTGGGGGAATGAACCCAGCGATAGTTATGGCCTCTCCCAGTATTAGGGGTTTTCTCGAATGGTTTTAATTTTCTACTGGTATCACATATAGGGTGATAAGGAAGCAAATATTAATTATAGAGAGGACTAGATTTTAATCGGTGTGCTTACTTTAGCCTTCCAGTGGTTTCCCCACTTGGGAATCAAAATAAAACTAATGAGTGTAAAATATAGAGAGTGCTAATGGCTTGAAGGTTGTACGATAAATGGAAAAAGGATATGCAACTTCTAGATGGGATACCAGATTTAATTTTGTATCAGACGAAACATTGTTATCAACTTAATGGGATTCGTGTAGGCATCAAATGCATGTTTCGAACTCAAAGCATTGTATCTGAGTGTGCAATTCAAAGTTCTGTTAGAAGGAAACCACTGTTCACGGGTATGGTCAGAATCAAATTACATCATTCGGTATGCTCTAGAATAATGAAACACAAAATTTCCTGAAAACAAAATGTATTAGTCTATAGATAATTGAAAACGCATGATACAACTAATAAAATATTCAAAAAGAATGCTCACAAGCGTCCAACGCCCTGACAGAATCTCAGTCCTCGTCATCGTCGCTAATGACGGCTCGACGATGATGTTTGGCTTTCTTCTGCACCACCTCGTCTTCGTCGGATTGATCGGATCTGGTTCGTTTGACGGTTGAAGCACTGCTGCTTCCTCCGTGAATCTGATCCTGTCCTTCTCCCTCCTCATCGGAGACAACCAGTCGAAACTGCTTCCCATCGGCCTCTGGCTCTGAATCTGAGTCCAACATAATTGATGCCTTTAATTTTGTCTTTTTGTTATTTTTTAATGTGTCCATATTAGCGGCAGCCGTGCTTCTCCCATCGGTACTATCGAAATCGTTTTCATCGTCCGAAACCACCAGCGAACGGTGACTTGGGAAATCTTCCAGATTTTCTCTCTCATCCTCATACAGTTCCACGTCCGAATCCATCCTGTCTGGTTCGTCGTCATTTTGTTTTGCCAAGTCATCCAAGTTGAATTTATTATTTGTGTCCTTTCGTTTCTTACTGGCGTTTTGCCTTTCATCTGCTCCCTTGGGCTTCGACTTCTTGCACTCTTTTCTGGGCTTTTGCTTTAGTGGCTCACGTACCTCACTTTCGTCATCACTCTTGCTGTAGAGCACGTTATTTTTCTTTCGCCATGCGCTGAAGACATCCTCCGACACCTCCGGCTCTTCCTCGTCACTAGGATAGCTTACCGTTTCCGCTGCAAGAGGTTGAGATTCGTCCTCAAGTTCGTCCCGATATTCACCGTTAAGTATTTTCACGCGTAATTGCAGTTCCTTGGGCTTCAAAGAAACGGGGATGCGCCAGTAGGCTTCCTGGAAGCGATAAACGATAATGGATTAATTGACACTTCTGATTTTGCGTTTTGCTATGGGCTTGATTATACAATTAAATAAACCTAAATTGATTATTTAATTATATGCAGATAAGTTATAGATATAAGTTCAGAAAAACGTGAAAACATGTTCAGAGTATAATTCAGTCTATACTCGACCAAAAGAATAAGAGGAACAGAGTGCAAAGATGAAATTTTCAAGTGATTTTTGACATGCTGTGACTTCGTGAAAAATCTATGTATAAAGATGTACATCATTTTAAAGCTGACGAATTTCATGCCAACTCGTCTTAGGAGTTGTAAGCACCAACACAGATAGCAGCGAAACGTTGTAGGTGTAAGCACAGGGGCTTTTGTGCAGCTTTGCATACTTGAAATATACAAAAAAGAAAAGGCTACTTTCTGAAAAGGGCCAAAAAAAATTGCTTGATTTTTTTTACAAAAAATTATAACCTAAAAAATTCGAATCAAAGGGTGAAATGTAGGAAATTGTTTAAATTATCATTAAGAAACCCCAAAAATTTTAGCTGCATAAAAAAATATTCAAAAAATAAAAATTCAAAAAAAATTCAAAAAAATTATATGAATAGCCTTTACAATTTCCAACACGTCGTCCATACATCGGAAAATGGGCACTTTTACAGGGAAATTTTTTTTCTAACAACAACTTTTCATGTATTCTTTGAAAAAAATAACAACTAATCCTAGTTTTGTTTAAAGATAGCGATATATGTAGTATATTCGACAAAGTTTTAGATGTTTTAAAAATATGAACTTTCGTCGAAGACGTCAACTTTCTACCTTTTTTTCCCAGAAACTATGGAAATAGGGCATTTTTATATGGAGACCCCTGAAAACTAATGTTTTACTCGTTACATTTTGTGTGTAAATTCTCGCGTTGACATGTTTCTAAATAGAAAAAATTATAGGAGGCTGTGTCCAAGATACGACCGCATTATTGACGTAGAACTACGCTGTTATTTTATATAAGTCGCTTGTTTATACCTTCGGATATTATTCTATAATGCTGTGAAATTTTCGAAACAACTGCTTAGTAGAATAATCTTTGAAATGGTTTTTCATTGTAGAATCAGTTGACGTTAATTGATTAATGATTCATTTTTGCCCTCGCAAAACAATACACTAGCTGATCGTATGTCGCAATTTATTTCATGTCAATGCATTGAAAATTTACCTTGAACGCTATTCCGGTGGCCTTTTTCGCAATTGACATAGACTCGGCTACAGTCGATTATATACATGTTACACCAGCACCATTATTCCACATCTCATAACTACATCAATATATCTTTGGCACCGAATGGAAACAACAACAATGACAACACTTGCAAGTATCAAATATCATGCTACATATTATTTAGTATTGCCTTAAAGCAATCGTTACCTCTAGGCATCGTTCGTACAACGTAAACCAAGCGCAAAACAAGCGTTCGCCATAGCATGCATACAGAACCATACATTGGTGGCTTGGAGCTACTAGGAATACAAATACTTCTCATCATTTTGCGCTATTCTCAAAAGAAACGCTTTTGTTGATATTACTGGCCTCAAAAAAAGTTACATTACTTTCTCATGCTCGAGAGAAGCGCAGCTGTCACCATTAGTGGAGGAATTTTTGCTACTGGTAAGCGAAACCCAATTACATACAAAACTCCAGAACGACATTTACTTTCTTGGTGACTAAACAAGCGAAATAAACTCTTTTTGTTAATATCAACAACCTCGAAAACAGTAGTAATGCTTCATTATGATCAATATTAGCGCAAATGCAATCCTAGTTGAAGGCAGTTTTGCGTCTGGCACGCGAACTTAAGTAACTTATAACATTCCAGTAAGACATTCAAGATGCTTGGTATTTCCCGAATATTTTTTTATAGCATAACCTTAACGCCTGCTTCGCCATAACGTCAGTTTCATGCATTGATGCATTTTCAAAGGCACCAAAGAAGCCGTTTACATTTTCGACCGACGCGCCGAAATCGCCTATTTAGCTGTTGTTCGATGCGGTGCCACACTCGCGAAGGCTCGGTTCAGTGCGAACGCTTTTCACAACACCAACATCGTGTGCATCATTAGATGACGCTTGCCTCGAAATTTCATTGCCCCTGGCAATGCGTTCGTTTTTTGCTTGGCTAGAGCCTGCCTCCCTCTTCTTCTTGCTCATCACACACTCCAATCTCCAATCTTAAATTGAAGCGCAGCGAAAGCAAAGTGAACTGGATTGCTCAACAGTCCAATGCCGAATGAAAGTTTGACTCAGCGAGATTTACTGTTTATACTCAAGGCAAATGTTCCCCTTCATTCCCCTTCGTTGGTCGTCGATAAGTTGCTCGTTATTGACTGCACTGTTCGGGAAAGCACACAAATGGACAGAACAAATGTATGGAAAAATGGAAACGCCTAAAGTTTTCATGAATTTTAACCATTTACAAACCAGGGGATTCTAATGTATAGCATATTAAACAAATCTTAGGGAATTTCCGATTCGTTTAGTATGTAAATCGCTAAAATCCGTTCGCGGCAAAAATAGTTATTAACGTTAACTTTATTTCATAAAAAACGTTACCTGTTTTCTGATTTGGCACCCTTAATGAAAGACGTAGTTCTACGTCAAAAGATAGCAAAGCATGTAAATCGCAAAAATTTATACATACAAATGTTACGAATTAAACATTAATATTATTTTTTCAAAGAAAAACATGAAAAAGTTGTTGTTCGAAAAAATTGAATCTACAAAATGTTGGTTAAACAATAAAATGTAGGAAATTATTTATGTTTTCATTAAAAAATATCAAGCAACTTTTGAAAAAAAATCACTGAAAAAAATATTTTGAAAATTAAAATTTATTTTTACTGATTTTTTTTTATTCCGAACAAAATTGATGTGAATAGCCCATACAATTTACAACAAGTCTACAACAAGTCTACATCTGACGATGGGCACTTTTTCAGGGAAAAAGTTTTTCGAACAACAACTTTTTCGTGTTTTTCTTTGAAAAAATAATATTAATGTTTAATTCGTAACATTTGTATGTAGGCAAACTTCGTCCCGCCCAAAATTTGTTTTTTTGTTATGAATACCTTCAAACATTCACGTTTTCTTACTATGACCAAGTTCATGGGTCCAATCACAGAACTGTTCATTGATTGATCTTCTAATCGACCCCGTTTAATTTTGTATGGCAGCTCCCCCTCAGAGAGGGGGGTGGAGTGTCAAACTACCGTGGAGTGTCTAACCATTAAAAACATTTATTTCATCCTAAAACCTCCGCATGCCAAATTTGGTTTCATTTGCTTTATTAATTCTCGAGTAATGCAGAAATTTGAGTTTTATTTGTATGACAGCACGGGATCTTAACACAGGACTGCGATTGTGTGGAGTAAATGCATTTGAATTGAGTTTTTTCATTGTTCATTGTTTTTTTCATCAAATGAAAGCCTTGAAAAAACGTTTCCTGTATGAACTTGTATCCTTAGATGAGATAACGTGGTAGAATCCTGAACCACTCCATTTAAGATATTACTACTTTTTTCTTCTGTTTTTTCAATTATGCAGAAGACAAATAATCATCCTGTATCATTTTCGAACACAAGTTTAAATATTTCAGGTCTACATAAATATAAGCCTAAGTCAAATAAATTTATGACTACAGAAAAATATTTATTGATAAAAATAATATTTTCGTTGCCATCGTTGCCACGTTGTCCGGAACGTTTTTTTTTTATCCGAAATATATATTTTTATTAAGGCTCATATGGCGTCAACCTGACGGGGTCGGGAGTTCAATATTTCGACAACGTTTGCCTTATAACTATGTTAGTAATATGTAACCGATTACTCGCGGTTGGCTCGAGGTTAGTATTACAAGTGTTTTCGTAATTGTGATGTTGCTGTCTCCAATGCTCTGTACCTGTGCCCGACACGGGATACTTCCTATTGGGATGCAGCTGACCATTAATCAGCAGCGCCCCCCTAGTCTGTACCCCATATCTATCGTGGTGCGTCTTCTCGACTCGAGGAATCCAGGATAGAATGGTCACTAGCCGGCGCAAACATCAGCTCGTGTAGAGTTGTCATGAGCGGTACAACCTTTGGCTCTTGTTGAATGATCAGTGGACTGCACAACCTTTGGCCCGTGTATCTGTAAAGAGTGTGTGTATGTATTGCCGCGACTAAGTAAAAGTTTATAGATCGGATAGGAGGGATATGAAACAGGGACACAACGGAGGAAACATCATTAAACGTTGACATCGGCGTTTCTGAGGAACAGGTATAGATGAAGCAGAAGATCAGGATCACGGCTACCTAAGATATCCCGGACGGGGATATCCGATTATCTGCCTTTTGCTCTCAGTGCTCTAGAGAGCTGAGAGCGAGCAGTATGGAACCGGATACACGACCAGACAACATGCTCTATGTCGTGGTAGCCATCGCCACAATCACAAAGATTGTTTGCTGCGAGCCCAATGCGATAGAGATGCGCGTTTAGGTTGTAGTGATTGGACATAAGCCGAGATATCACGCGAATGAAATCACGACCTACATTCAATCCCATGCACTCGTCGAGACCTTAGGGATAATCGTGTGTAACCAGCGACCGAACTCATCTTCACTCCACATGCGCTGCCAACTAACGAGTGTGTCCTGACGAGGAATGTGAAAAAAATCGTTATAAGCAATTTGCCTTTCAAAAAGTGTGCCTTCTGAAGCGCCCACCTTAGCTAGCGAGTCCGCTTTCTCATTCCCCGGAATCGAGCAATTAGAGATGCCAAGGTAATCTTGAATAATATTTCGACCAAAACACTCAATAGATGTCTTATTCTTGTTAGGAAATAAGATGAGCGTTTATCATCTTTCATTGAGCGGATTGCTTCTATTGAGCTGAGACTGTCTGAAAAAATAAAATAATGGTCGATGGGCAGTGTTTCAATGATCCCTAGAACATAGTATATCGCACCCATTTCAGCGACATACACGGAACAAGGATCTTTGAGTTTGAAAGAGGCACTGGAATTTTCATTGAAGATGCCGAAGCCAGTGGACCCGTTTATGCATGAACCGTCAGTAAAGAACATTTTATCAGATATAACTTTCCCATATTCTGCCGAAAATATCGGCGGAATAGAATCGGAGTGTAGATGGACAGATCAAAAATGACAGAAAAAGTATGGGAAGCAAACTTGGTTGGAGATGCCTGGTGAAGGGTGCACTTCATGGGTAAGGTACTCATTGTATAAAGACATAAAACTTGACTGAGGAGTCAATTGGAGTAGATTTTCGAAGTTATCAATCACCAATGGATTCATGATCTTGCAACGGATGAGAAATCTGTAGGATAATTCTGTGAACCGAAGAGTAAGCGGGGGTACTCCTGCCAAGACTTCGAGACTCATCGTATGTGTCGAATGCATACACCCCATGACTATACGCAAGCAACGATATTGTATCCTCTCCAGCTTGAGAATATGAATCCTGGCAGCTGATCGGAAGCAAAAACTGCCATATTCTAACACTGATAATATCGTCGTTTTGTACAACTGAATGAGGTCTCCTGGATGGGCGCCCCACCATGTTCCGGTTATTGTTTGGAGAAAATTAATTCTTTGCTGGCATTTCTGTTTCAAATACGCAATGTGTATTCCCCAGCTACATTTAGAGTCAAAATATACTCCAAGGTATTTGAAAAACATCGAGTGCCTGATCGCTTTACCGGATAGATGAGTTCGGGCGGGTTCGTGCTTCCTAGAAAAAACGACCATTTCAGTTTTCTCCGTAGAGAATTCGATACCCAACTTGAGAGCCCACGTGAACAGGTTGTCAGGGTATCTTGCAAGGATTTTTGCAGAACGGTGGGATTAGTAGCCGTGATGGAAATAGCTCCATCGTCTGCAAGTTGTCTCAGCGTGCAGTTTCTAGTTAGACAATCATCCATATCATTGACGTAAAAACTATACAAGAGGGGGCTTAGGCAGGAGCCTTGTGGTAGGCCCATAAAACTGTATCGAGAAGATTTCAAGCTGCCATGATTGAAAAACATGTGCTTTTCTGACAGTAAATTGTACAATTGGCGAAAGTCCACGATTATGAAGTTTCTCTGAGAGAATTTCCATGGAAACTGAATGAAATGCCCCTTTGATATCGAGAAAAACGGAAGCCATTTGTTCTTTGCGAGCAAATGCGATTTGGATTTCAGAAGATAGCAGCGCGAGACAATCGTTCGTCCCTTTACCTCGGCGGAAGCCAAACTGCGTATTTGACAGCAAATTGTTCGTTTCAACCCACTTGTCCAAACAAAGTAGAATCATTTTCTCTAACAAAACTCATAATCTGATATGCGTGAGTATACCCTTCCGATCTTCTATATCAGCAGCCAGTTAGATTCATTAATTGCATTTTTACATAACCAAACAACATGCTGGATATTATGACATCCTGGACCACAATTACATAAATTGTTAGTAGCAAGACCTACAGGATAAAAACGTAGATTGAGCACAAAATGATTAGGCAACATATGTACAATACAATAACTGATAACTGCCTATTATCGGTAAATGGAGTATAATTCATTATACTCACATTGTGAGCTAACGCCCGAATTTAGGCAAAAAGATTGCTCGTTGCGTCGGGTAGGAAAGCGAGTGGTTAGTGCGATCGAGAGAAAACATACCCATTTTATAATCGTCAAATTGTTAACTTTTTTCACGGTTCATGTTTTAAACAAAAAAAAAATACTGGATAAATTTCCTGTCTAATGGGTATATAACACAACACATGTCGCAATAACGATTTTGAGTAATATGCGTTTAAAAACACTTAACGAATTGTTACATCTTTCGTAGAGTGAAATTAAAGACATAGTCCTATGTCAAAAAAGACTAGCTAACTGGCTTTTATTTGATATGTCGACCATCTGAATCGGTCTAGTAGTTTGAAAGATAAGAATTTATTCTTGGAAAAGAGGGGAAAAATTTGATTTTTTATATCACCCTGGAAATGGGCACCCTAAGGAGAAAATAAAAAAGGGTCTAATATTTTACGATGAGGAACATAACATTTCACAAAAATCTGAGAATCACTATATCGGTTTGGCATGGAATGGCTGCCAAAACAGATTTTTTTTTAACATAAATTTACTGGAAACTAAGATCGTATTGTAGAAATTACATGAACTCAGAGGCTATTAGTTCATGCCCATTTTGCAAGTCTGATTAAAAAATCCTTGGTTTTTTCCCGTGAAATGAAAACATTCTCTGAATAGAAAGAAGCTATCTATGAGATTTTTTTTCCGTGCATGAAGTCTGGGGAACCGACTTCACAGAGGGGCGACGTCATACAAATGCATACAAATTGATAAATAATTTCCCAACAAATGGTTTTAGATGCATATTTTCAGGGAAGTTTACACATATTTTTGGTATTATAATGAAAGTTTAATCAGGGCGGTCCAAGTTAGTGCGTCTAAAAAATCAATTCAGAAAAATACAATGTGGGGAAATGTTACTGAAAAATTTCTGCATCAGCTGAGTTGAAACTGATTGTTACCTGCAAAATTATGATGGAAAAATCTGTAGCATATTTCATATGATTAGTTTTTGCGATGACGATTTGTGAAGGAAATATAGTTAGCCTTCCTTTACTTAATTTTCTGTATCTCGATACTCTCCCTAATATATGTATACCATTCTAAGTGGGTGTTGGACGAAAAATGCTTAAGGGAGTATTCTTGTCTAGAAATTTGAAAAAATTCACAATTTTTTTCTTCATGTAGTTAATGCATTTAAGAATATACCCTAGAAAGGGCTTATCGAAAATCCTATTATTCACCGAATTAGAGCCATTTTGGTGATGCGATATCTAACCTGATACGGCCATAACAATGAACTTCAAACGCGTTTTTCTCGAAACTAGTTTTTTCAAACTGGCGTACACGATATCTCAAGTTCTACTGAACCGATTCATGTCGAATTTACATGGATACAATCTGCAGGCGCATATACCTCTAAAAATAATATTTTTTTAAATTTAATATTTTTTTAAAAATTGGAAAGCTTAAGAAAAAAAACCGTTTTGAATCGCAATTTGTTTTTCAAACGGCCGCCATTTTGTCAAAAAAGATGTTTTTGACATGCCCGAGGTTCATGCGATAGCGGCATCTTTACTGATTAGGAATCTGTTCGTTTTTGTTTTGTTTCAGATAATCAGAAGGGCTGGAACCGTGTACGCCATGGCACAATTTTTTTCAACCCTCTCACTTCATCAGCTCATAACTATTCTAATATAATATTTTTTCTCTGTACATTTTTTTTTTTGTTCAAAGATAGATGCACAAATAATGATATAATGGATAGTGAAAATATTCTTTTTTTTATTTTTACGGAGCTCGGAGAAACGTCCGAAATTCGTGTCTCTACACTAGAATATCCCCTTAATGACAGATATAATGTACATAAAGGCATACAGCATGCCGAGAAAAACGCAGATGAAAATTTATTCCACCGTTGAGCTTTACACATTTCACCCAACATGATATAGGTTTTTTTTTATACTGTTACGGCCCGCAGCGGTCCATACTGTCGGATTCAAAAAAGGGGAAAAAAGAGAACACGTGTTGAATTATCAAACACTTTATTCGCAAAACTACAAAATTACACAAAAACACACACACACTTCACATGATGAATTCTGCAACATATCCTGGATTCGCAACTGGAAAACGCAAGAATAATTAATGCATAATCTTATTGTTAGGTACTTACCCGTTCTATCATGAACATTCGCGATTACAAGTAAAAACAATAACATTGAAGCATCAAAACAATAACAATCACATTGTCAAGATCAGGAACGAATGGAAACGAACCTGCTATAATACAAAGCACCATTGTTTATAGCAAATATTCTAGAATAAACGAGCAAAAAAGCAACAATAGAATTTACTGTAGAGTGTACCGTATAAATAGGACACGGAATGTTCAGTACATGGTTCAGTTGCGAATGAGCGAAGTGAAATAGTGAGATTGGGAACCATCTAGTGTTCTTAAATTGAAGTGTTTGGTCGATCGAAGTACCAAAAGGGGAGTGTTCGGGAAGTGTTCGATTCCAGTTTCGAGTCTACCAGTCGTCGATTTTCTCCCGTAACACATACCATCACTGAAAAATTCTTCCAACTTTTTTCGGACCCAGAATGCGATAGCTACCTTCACCTCATTGTCCGAGCCGTAATGATTACACTTAAGGTATCTCTTAAGTACAGAAAAAAAATATAAATCGCAAAGAGCAAGGTCGGAAGAAGAATAAGGAGGGTGTTCGAACTTCAGGTTTTTCAGGCATCTCCAGTCGCACGCAAAGTGTGTGGATGAGCGTTGTCGTGTTGCAAGAAAATGGACTCGACGTCGGAGGTGTTTCAATGTCTGTCTATACTGCATTTTCGACGACTTTGCGACGATTATCCTCTGTGAGGCAGCGATTGATCGTCTGCTGCGTGTTTTGACAATAATTAATCACGAAATTTTATTACCCATCGGTTTACAGTAGACCAATCAACAGTATAGTCACAATAAACAGCCTGCAAACGACAATTAATATCATGGGGATTCGTTTTCTCAACACTTAAAGATTCGGAACAGTGCGTTGTTTAAATCGCGTTGGCAAGCAGCGCCTTCATACCGTGAAGATGTTTGGAAGAGAAATAGTACTCCCAATGCCACCAGGCGCGCTTTTGAAGTTTATTTAGTTTGTCTTCTACTAATGTATGTGAAATTCTTATCTGTCTACCCTCTTATTTATTTGTTAACAGATAAAATAATTAACCCTCGTAGGTAATGAAAGATTTTCCGAGCAGGCATGGTTGCTGAGAGAAAATTCAAATCATTCAATTTTGAATTTATCACAGCTTTTGATATCAAATGCAATTTCTGTACCAAGTGAAAGCCGTACTACTTACGTTTTCGTGTGGAGCGGCAACGCCTAGTTCTTTCAACAACTCTTTGAACTGTGTATTCTCCAAAGCATCTCGCTGTGGTGTCATGATAGGTACAAGGGGTACCCCATCATCCGGATCCTCGGAGCCGGCCTCATAGTCGTCGCATGCTTCCGAGAAAGATTCCGCTAACCATTCGATGGCTTCCTTCATAGATTCTTCGATTTCCGCCAGCAAATTGCGCAATCGCTTCGTATTGAGTGACGTTTTTGTGGGCACACATTTCTTTTTAACCGTTGTCTTCGTTTTCGATGGTTTGGCGGCTTTAGTTGCCTTCACAGGAATATTGGATTCTTGGTCGCTGTCCTCATCGGACATCGAATCCTCAGTGCTCATTCCCTCATTTGCCGCTGACGATTTCTTCGAGCGAAATTTTCGTGGTTTCACTTCGGATTTATCCGCAATCAGTCCGATTGTGACCATACGGTTCACTATCGCTTGCTTGGACCGCACACCGTCGAACTCACCGGTTATAATGGAAAGTACATTTTCGTTCAGGCGATGTTCTTCGTACAGTTGTCTCAATTGATCGTCTTGCTTCTGTGACCAGAGATTTTTGTTCAAAGCAGCAGCATTACTTTTCTTCGTCGGTGCTTTGAATATTAATCCGAGCTCCTTGAGCTTTTTGATAACTGAGCGACGTGTGCGCGTTTTATCTATCAAATTGTCCAATATCCAATCAATGACATCTGATAGGGAAAGAAAAGAAAGCAGAGAAAATTAGTCTATAGATACTAGACAAAATTTTAGAATACATTTTCGGTTTACGCTGCACAGTTGATGTTACGAACGACAACCGGTCAGCAAGTAACGGTAGCGAAATTGTTAATCCATCTACCTTCGAAACTCCCTCGAAAGAAGCACGTTACACTGAGTAGCGTAACTGTCATGTGAACTGTCAGCTTTGCTAGACATCAAAATATAAACTTTATAAAGTGCTCGCGCTGAATTCATTGTAGATTTTCTTTGGCAAACTATTGTTTTTAACTTACAATTTATATAAATACTCAATACGGACAGTTTACGTGAAGACTAAAAATGTAAGAAACCTAAAACTATGTCATGCAATTATGAATTTATGAATAATACTAATTTCAGCTTGAAGCTTACTACAAACAAATACACGAGTTTGCTTTTGAGAGTCCGAATCGTGAACGTCTTCGTGACAGTTGACCTGAGTAGGAAGAAGAAAACATTTCCCAAAGGGGGATGTTCCTCATCAAACATTAATATCTTTTATTATCATATTTTATTTATTGATATGAATAACATTATTGGCAACGAGAACAAGTTTGAGGTATTTTAAATACGATCCAGATCAAGCATTTTGAATGACGTCCAATCAGATCAAGCCAAGAGAGAAAATCATAAAATCAAAAAATAGAAATCTGATATCCAATTCGAGGTAGTTTTCTTTTGTTTGCGGATCACTGTCTTCAAGAAATAAAGGCATCCGAACTCGGCTGATAAGTACCGTTTTGTCTCAAATGCCGAACAGTCTCAAATTCCGACCACTTTATTTTCAAACGAAAATTTACTACACTTTAATGTTAGAAATAATTGAATAATGATAACCATGACATTCTGTGCAGTATAGGCTTCATTTTAAAATCATTTACAGCAATTATATTCAACCTGCTCTTCTGGTTGCCACATATGGTGTTACTTTATTTGAATCTATTCTTTATATGTAACAATAAAGAAAATCTAAGAACACATTAACTATTTTTTGACGTACGAGAAGTAGAAATCTATTTATGAAATAGAAATAGCAACTTCTACGGACAATGTGGACAGATAAAATATTGCAATTAGACCTTCACCCGTTTTGAAATTTATTAAGTATAAACACGTTATTCGTGATTTCACAGCATTCATCATCATCAGTCATCAGTCTAGTGACCAGACGGCAGCGAGATTTTCCAAATACCCGTTCTCATGGCCGAGAGATTAGTTTAGTTTCCTTTCTCCAAGGCTAGAAGCGAATAAACTGATAAATTTAAAAGCCTCTATAATTTAAACCATGATCATCATTATTCACAGTCTCGCTGCAGCTAGTAGACAGTAGTTTTTCTCAATGCCGATGTCAGGCACAGCAATTTTGCTTGATACAAACGAAGAATGAACGATAGATATCGTAGACAGTGGTGCAATTTTGTTCGGTGGAGGCGTCGATTTTTTATGCCGTCTTGTGGAGAGTGTTTCTGTAGTTTTGTACCACACCATTTCTGCATCTGTACTGGGGCGTAAGTTTTAAACTTCAAAAACGAGAGCATTGCATGCGGGAATATCTCTTTGCCGACTGAACGAAATTATATGACAATCACTTTCGAACGATAAAAGTTGTATGGGTGATGTTTGTTACTTTGTGACTCAAAAAAAATTTTTTTATAGCTCAAAAAAGCAAACTATTGAAATCAAAAAAATCTAAAAACATTAGTGAAATCACAAAAAAAATCTTTAAATATGCTTGAAAGTCCATCGAAGTCAAGATTGGTCAGCGGTTGATGTGTATCGTCGGGAGGCACTATAAATATTTTGCTCGTACTGGTCATCCTCACTTTCTATTTTGCTACCGTTTTGAACGGACGTTCAGAATTTTTCGCCTCGGAATGCATTCTCAGAATACGCGCGAAGTAAGCATAATGCAGAGCTTACAATGACGGGCAGGAGCAAAACAGAAGAGAGATATTAAACAGGACATACTGCGTCGGTTTTCATAGCGTTTAAGGAAATAGGTTGTGTATAACTGAACCATACATACAAATTGTTAATTTAATGGGTTATCAAACATATAACGATGGTGTAATCGCACCGCACAGTGTCTAGCGCGAGAAGAATATTCCCTATGCATACAATTCCTGCGTTGGCAATTAGGACATAAATCTCTTGTATTGTTCTCGCGAGAACAAGAATAAATTAATCATCACCCATCTTCAACTGCTTCTACAAATCTACGCAAACCGATCCTTTTTAGTGCCACCAAAACTAAAGAGATATTTTAAAAGTTTTGATGCATTCGAAATTAATATCCGAAGTAATCAAAGATGATGATGATCCAGCCTTCTTCCCCTACAGAGGTTTGAATCGGACGAGTTATCTAAAAGATTTTTTTATCGACATTGAAATCAGTTAAGCAAAAAAAACCAACTGATTTCATTTACAGATATAAGTTAAATAAATTGCAATGTCAACCGAACACCAATATTCAGTCTCGTCCGCCACAGAGCCAATACGGTCCCGACAAGGTCCTTGCAGCCAAATGGTCCACCAAGACACAAGTGGACCAGTGGACAAGTGGAGACAAATCATAACTCAAGAACGAAAAAAAACACCTCTCTGGTATTTAGATATGTTATGTGAAAAAACCTCAGCTGCTAAGAAAAAATATAAAACAATATGGCGTTCTTGGTCCCGAGACCATGTAAACTATAAAAAACATATGCAATCAATAATTACGGAAACAAATCTTTTCAAAAAAGACTAGCTAATTGGCTTTAATTTGGTAAGTCGATCATTTGAATCGGTTCAGTTCAAAAGTTATGAATTTTTGGAAAAAAAAGGGGAAAAAGTTGATTCACTCTAAAATGGAAATGGACATCTTAATGAAAAAATAAATACGAGTCTAATATTTTGTGATATGGAACAAAACTGTCACTTTTCACGAAACAACAATGAACAATGTGGTTGTGTCTTAGACATATTTAACATTTATTATTTTTGTTTGCGGCCCGCGGCACCATGACTAACACGTGTTTGTGGCCCCTCCGAGAAAAAAAAGGTTGAGTACCGTAAACCAGGGACAAATTGATCACGATTTTCAGAAAAATGTAAATATTTCCGAAATGTTTTGATGAAATTATACCTAATTATTTTTAAAACCAGTACTGGTGCTTAGGTCACAAAACGTTAGATCGATAATTCAAATGTTTGAAGATATCAAAGCTGATTTAATCCACCTAAAGAAGTAGTCGTGCCTTTCTCATATCTCAATCTAAAGTTTGAGCTGCAGTTCATTCTGGACCGTTCGGGTTATCATACTGCGGCCATAAACCCTTGGCATGATCACCAATGAGCTAGTATCGACAAACCATGAAATTCGATATGTCGCATAGAATAAGCTGGGTGTGAATTAATATGTTCAACGTCTATTAATATCGTTTTTATTTGTTGAAAAAATGTTTCTTTGCCATGCTTAAAAATGAAAACGAAAATACGGTCCAGAAAAAGATTAACTTTTATCAAATTTAATAAACGATTCTATGAGAACCACTAACGAAAAAAAATCTACAGGTGATTATTGAATATTTCACATAAAAAAGTATTATTAGGCTGTCAAAAAATTCCTGCGGTATTTTTTTTGAATTTTCATTTGTTCATAAAATTAGTTACAATCATCTGTTTTAAGTCAAATATGCGCCGTTTTGTTCGATGACTTGTTCCCAACGAGATGCCAACTTCATAATACCCCTGTTATAGAAGCTCGCTTCCTTATTGGCAAAAAACTCAGATAGCCAATTTTCACAGGCCTCTTTTGTGGCTAACTTCTGACTACCTAGCTCGTTCGCCATGGACAAAAACAGGTGGTAGTCACTTGGTGCAAGGTCCGGACTATACGGCGGATGCAAAAGAACCTCCCATCCGAGCTCCCGGAGCTTCTGGCGCGTCACCAAAGCTCTTGGCCGATGCTACGGCTGCTACTATGCCGGTCTTTCTCGGCTAATTCAGCGATTTTGTCGCAATTTTCGACGACAGGTCTTCCGGAGCGTGGCGCATCTTCGACGACCTCTACACCAGAACGAAAACGCTGAAACCATCGTTGTGCGGTGGAAATTGAAACTGTATCGGGTCCATAAACTGCACAAATTTTATTGGCAGCTTGAGATGCATTTTTGCCTTTGTCATAGTAGTACTGTAAAATATGTCGGATTTTCTCTTTATTTTGCTCCATATTTGAGACACTATAACTCACGAACGACATAACCAAACAAAACACTGTCAAGGACTATATTAAAATACCTTTCCAACAAGATATAGTATGACTCGATACAATGAATACAACTAGAACTACGCGCTTACAACGACACCTCGCGGAAATACCGGAAATACTTTTTTGACAGCCTAATATATTGAATTGAATAATACCTTCGAAAATTTCAGTTTATTTTCAATAGTACGTCTGATCAATTTCACCTCGGTGATAAATTTGCCCCCAAATGACGGCACCGCTGATTTACACGTATCGATACAATCTATAATTTATAATACTTAGCATTTGGAAAAAAGTGACTGTCGAAATCAGCGATAAAATGTTTGTGTTACCTAATTTCGTAAAAAAAAAGGCATGAGTTATTTTTTATGTTTTTGTAGTTATTTTGACTTTTTTTGTTTGCTGTTTCCATGTTAAATGCTAGAAAAGGTAAGAATCTACTATAAATGGATGAACAGATGATCTTTTATTTTATTTTTTTTATTTTACGTTTACATTTAAAAATAGTTAGTAGATGTCCATACACACAGTGGACAGTGGATCTTCCAATAAATAAATTGTTTGTGATTTTTTATTGAGTTAACGACGCCTGAGAAATGGCGTGAAATATGTAAAAAATGGATTTATCAATACAGTTCAAAGTTATCTTGAAGGAGTCTTAAACACTAGTACAGAATGAGTTATTTTGGTTTTTCCCTTTTCTTTGATTTATTCCATTTTTACCATTTACAATTCAGAATTTGCATTTGGTCCGCTCTTTCGAAAATTAAATCGTACGCGAAGGGGTTAACCTAAACTAAGCCTGAAGTTAGTAACACCAATTACCCACGGTAACTCGGGATTAGTAACTAACGAACCAGCGAAATCCAATTCATTCCAGCAGAACCTAACCGACCTCAGCAAATGTTCAAAATCTCTTTGAATATTTTTTTAATCTTTTCATTTTTGTGCCACTGTATTTCTCGTATTCTCTCGTATTATTGATTTGTAGTTTCATTCGTGAATGAATTGCAAAATTTTCATATAGAATCTCCCATTTTACGTTGGGAGTTATCAATTTCATGAAACTACAGGTCGGACTCGATTATCCGGAGACTCAATTATCCGGGATTCGATTATCCGGAATTTTAGATTCGATTATCCGGAGTTTTTTTTTACCTGTATTATAGTGACTTTCAACTCATTTGGCTGGCCCGTCACTTTTACTTCCATTTTTGGAAGAATGTCGGGAGTGAGAATTGAACTCGTGACCTTTAGCGTGAGAGGCATGGATGTTACCACTACGCCAGATCGCCTCCAATTATCCGGAGTATTTTATTTTTGATTTTCGGAAATTTTGAATAATTTGTATAATAATTCTATATTGGATAGCTAATATGGGTATCAAAAGAAAGGGCTTGACTAGTAGAATGCAGTTATCTATGAAAAATGCAAATCTAAGATGGCGGCTACTATAAAATGGCGGATTGCATATTTTCTCACAACACCATCAATATGGGTATTAAATGAAAGGGCTTGACTAGTAGAACACAGTTATTTATGAAAAATGCAAATCCAAAATAACCGCTACCGCAAGATGGCGCCATATATATTTTTTTACAACCCCATCAATATGGGTATCAAATGAAAGGGCATGACTAGTAGAATACGGTTATTTATGAAAAATGCAAATCTAAGATGGCAGCCACTAAAAAATAACGGATTTCATATTTTCTCAGAATCCCATCAATATGGGTATCTAATGAAAGGTCTTGACTAGTAGAATACAGTTATTTATGAAAAATTCAAATCCAAAATGGCCACCACCACATAATGGCCACCACCACATAATGACCCCATATATATATTTTTCAGAACCCCATCAATATGGGTATCAAATGAAAGGGCTTGACTAGTAGAATACAGTTATTTATGAAAAATGTAAATCTAAGATGGTGGCCACTACAAAATGGCGGATTACCTATTTTCTCAGAACCCCATCAATATGGGTATCAAATGAAAAGGCTTGACTAGTAGAACACAGTTATTTATGAAAAATGCCCAAAAATGTATCAAAAGAAAGTTCTCGACTAGTAGTACATAGCAGATAATGAAAAATCCAATTTAAAGATGGCCGCAGTCCCCAAACAACTGATTACTTTTTGAATGTTTCATTTAGCTTGACCTGTTTTTATGTATGTTTGAATGTTTGTTGGGTTGTCCCATATTAATATAAAATTGACCCCGTTCCTGTTGAATGATTGATCTGAAATTTGGAACATACATTCAATTCTACTGTCATTATAAAACTGCGTATTCCATAATCTTGAAAAATTCAATTTGGCCGGCGTAAAAAAATGGCTTGATTTGGAGAATACACTACACTATGAACAACATAAATTCGAAAAGGTCGCCGCGTGAATTTTCACCAGGAATTGTTTATATCGATTTTTTTTCCAACATATATATTTTATCAAGGCACATATGGCGTTAGCCTGACGGGCCGGGAGTTCAATATTTTGACAATTTTTGTCTTACGACTATGTTAGTAATATGTAACCGATAACTCGCGGTTGGCTCGAGATTAGTATTACAAAGATTCTCATAATTGGGATGTTGCAGTCTCCAGTACTATGTATGTGTGGCCGACACGGGTACTTCCTATTGGGGTGCAACTGATCATTAATCAGCCAGTTTGAAGCAACAGAGTCCGAAACAAAAAAAAATCTGTAACTCTGTTTTTTTTCATCAAAGATGATCGTCTATCACCTCCCGAGAGAATCTGGATAAATTAATGGTGAAATGGAGAAAGGTGTTTTTGACTTTAAGGGGATGAATCAAAAATAAAATTCATGCGAAAAAGCAAATAAAGAAAAAAATGTTTTGACTCGATTATCCGGAGGATTCGATTATCTGGAGTGAAAAAAAATCAAATCCTCTGGATAATCGAGTCCGACCTGTATTACGCTTTCAAAGAAATGCTTTATCTTGAAATCTTTCGGCTCCCTTTTGTGCGTTTTCTAAAAATAATCGTTTCACTTCCAGAGATTTTGCTTCTCTAAGAATGAGAATTTCGAATTCGTTGAAGTAACTAGCTCAACATTTTTATTGATGCTCCTCCTAACATTGGGGTTTCCAAACGAGTTCCTCAAACCTGTCCTTTCCAAAAATTGTGCTGTTACAGATAATATTTTTTCTGGAGCATAGAAATCATTTTTTATAAAAAAAACCATGAAAATCCCCAAAACATCCCATACTTTCGCTTCAGTTGACAGTCGTGGAAGGATATCTAAATAACTTTATGATTATATCGTACCTCTCTATCTGCTTGCTCCCGGGAACATATCTGCCAAATGCCTGCAAAAGCAGCGCGAAAAGCCGTCCACTTTTGCGATGTTTACCCTTCGAAAAAACTAACTTCACCTATAGGCAAACAACATATACAGGCAAACCTTTTTTTGTGCGGGGGATAGGGACCGCACAAATAAGTCGCATAAAAAATCGTGCAAAACTTCACCAGCAGCTTTAAAAAATCGTGTTCGGTACACATTTTGAAAAAAACCTTTTTTTGTGCGGTAGATAGGGACCACATAAAAAAAGCTTCCCCCAAGAAAATAACTCAAATCCACGCCATTCACCGTTCAATTTCTATTTGTTTCCCTGCTTTGCGATGGGACACTTTGCCTTTTCGGTTGCGCGGTTTCGATGGCATATTTATATCGATGGCATCGAAAAAAAAACTAAATGGACGATAACTTCGTCAAATCTGCTTCTTTTCATACACCGCACAAAAAAAAAATCGCAAAAAAAACCGCACAAGAACAGAAAATCGCAACAAAAAAAAAATCGCACAAAAACAGGTTTAAGTGTACTGGAAAACCATCAGAGTCCAATTAGTCCAATACATTGTTTTGCTATCATTAACTTTCTATTTACTGCAATAATCAAAATTCTAATTGGAGAAATTTAATTTTTTTCAGACTGACGAAATTCCCTGATATTCCCTGACATTTTTTGAATTTAAATTTTCGTGAGTCATCAAACATATGAAGGGTAAAAAGTAACAGGAATAAGGTGATTAGTATGATGTTTTTCCTTCAAAACCGTTCAACGTGTAGATTATATTATTTATCATTATTAACATTTCCGTTCAATTCTTTTATTCAACGTCACGTTTTGTTCGAGGAATTAAGTTGCTTCCTACTATTATTTGTTGAAATTATCGCTTTGACATGACAAACGATTTGAGTTAAAATCTAATGGTATTCAGATAAACACGATTTCTGAGGCAAAAAAAAAACAAACTACATCAAAACACATATGGGGGCATGGCATCGCGTATTGCTGTGGAGGCAGTTATTTGTTGGTAACAAAATTAATGCATTGTATTGCACAAAGAGGAACTTTCGCGAGATATGGTCTTTACTGTGTGAGCAACCCCGAAGTGAGGGCGTGTGCAGCAAAAAAAAAGAACTACCCTGTCCGCTAGAAAATTCGCTAAATTCGTTTTCGCCAGCAGAAACTTATTCCCGTGACAGTGATAGATGTTCTCCCGGTTCGTACATATATACATGCTGGATGTTCTTGTTTTGCTTGAGCTCCAACAGTACTATTTTGCAACCAAGGGTGGACCGAAAGGGCACAATCAGCGCATTTTTCCATGCTCAACACAATTCATTGCTGTCAACCTAAAGTAGCAATTGTACAGTGTAATGCCGTTCCTCATGAATAAGATGTATTGCGTAGACTCTTTGTGGAGCTTTTTACATGACACAATTAGAAGAATAGGAAAACAACGTGTTGTTATATAATCATTTTGAAATTATGACATTCACGGTATTCAGTTTTCTTAGACAATACAAATCTTAGATAAAGAACATTGCGGTTACAATTCATAAGCATAACCACCGGGTGCCTCAGAGATTGTTTTCTGTAACAATTTCTCATCTGCTCATAATAAAACCGACAAGTATTCTTAGTGTAATGTTTGGATTAGAGATTCCGGTCTTACGGTAATCGTGTTGTTGACTGTCAGTCGCAACGTTTCTTATTCCGAAAAATTTAGAAAGCTAATGTCCAACACCAGGGCCCGAAATCTTCGAAGGTGACTCATTTATCACCGACTCTACGGCAGTCGCCGCCAACAAAAAAATTAATGGGTTGTATCTTGGACACGACCGCAGTTTTCGACGTAGAACTACGGAATTATATTATTCAATCCACTTGTTTATCACTTCGGATATTATTTTAGAATGCATCGAAATTTTTGTAATAACTTTTTAGCTATTTAGTTTTTTATTACTTCAGTAGACTCGAAAGAGTCGAAAGCTATCAGCACTTCTCGTTTATTTGGTTCAACTCGCATCAGACTTTCTCTTTCCCACTCATATATCGATCACAAACTATGAACCCTTTTGCTCCTTTATTCTGCTTCAGATGTGATCGAACCCCACAACATTCAACAGTAATATCTATATTCCAAAAATCTGGATACTCTTCCATATCCGCACTGGTACAAAAAAATTTCGTATGCTGCTCTTCTTTGTCGTAGCACACCTCGCTACAGAGGGTTTCCTCTCCGTGTATCGAGCTGTGTGTGTATGTGTGTGAAATCAGCATTAGGCATGAATGATATCCGCTCGTTGTGTTGTGCTAGCTCACTCGCATCTGTGTTTTCATTCTATCCTATTTTTGGTTTCCGCCTCTAGCCTTGAGAAGGGCCCTTGTGGAAAGAAACTCTATTCTATACTCTTCCTTCACCCAACAAGAAAACAATCCTCTCCCACTCGACGCTCTGCGGCAGTCGTGTTGCTTCGATGACCACCAAACGAGAAGTGGTGTAGCTTCAATTCCATTCCATTCTTTGTTTTTGAGAGGCTTTAAACTTTGTAGCTTCAAATCGCAGATGGCTTATTTAAACCAAATATGTTGAAAACGGGCAGAAACGAATGTATCAGTTTCTCGTTATTGACAGCTCTGTTCGGGAATGCACACAAATCGGCAGAACAAATGTATGGGAAAATGAGAATGCTTCCAGTTTTCATTAATTTATGCTGTTTAGGTATTAGTGGATTGTATTGTATAGTATATCAAACAAACCTTAGAGAATTTCCAATTTCATTGGTGTGCAAAGTATCAGAATTTGTTTGCTGTGAAAATAGTTATTATCGTTAACTTTATTTCACAAAAACGTGACCAGTTTTCTGATTTGGCACCCTTCCAGAAAGACGTAGTTCTACGTCAAAAATGACTAGACTAGAAAATAAATTGACTAGCGTTGACTAGCGAGGATGACTGGTGAACTAGTCCAGTCAGTGGTTATTTTAACTGACTCGACTAATGAATACAAATCTGCCTCTTCATTCAACTGACTTCAATCCACATTTCCATTTCCCCCTGATTCTAACTTTGTAGCCGCATACACACGTCCATATAAAGAGGAACGAAAACTTGATTCCTTGATTCCTTGATAAGTCGTGTCCTCATATGTTATCGACTCGGGCATCAAAAAGAAGTTGGAAAGTAAGGTAACTTCCACAATGAAGCGAGAAACTTTGCTCTCATGTCACTCGTCGCGTGGAATAAGGGGGAATGCTCAACAGTGCAAAGGTGAATCAGAAGTAGCGGATGCACTATAGCCAGTGCGGGTTGACTGGGTTCAATATTTCGTGTGGTGAAGGTGTAGCGGCGGGAGAAAAACGTGGGTTATCGATTCAATACACAATCTCTGATGTCAGAACAATAGAGAAACGGAGGGACGCCAAAGATGCGATAGAACGGGCGAAACCCGAAGTGTCAACGACGGTACCATGTACTCGAGTGGGAAGTTAAGCGCTTGTGTAGACAAAACAAGAAAGCGTGGGCTGATTCCCTAGCCAGCGAAGGCGAAAGACCCAACCGGTGACATCTGTTCCCTGTATGAAAGTTCACGACAACTTAATGGAGCTATGATGAATAAAAAGACGCCTATAAAGGTCGTAACTGATCAATTGTTAACCGACCTCATAAGCCAGTTAAAACGCTGGTACAAACAGTTGCTCGAACTGCCGATAGTCAACCAGCAACAAAGGGCTTTGAAACAGACGCATTCACTTGCGCAAGCACGGAAGCTCCATTATTGCAGGAGACTGAATCACCAATCCGACGTATGAGCCGACCATGCACTCGTCGTACAAACATCGTAAACATCATTATTAAGGTTCCCAAGGAGGAAGAGCCGTCTATATACGACAATGGCAATGTATAATTCTGTTATGTACTGTTCTCAAAGTACTGTGCCAAGTTATTCTGGATGAGATTCAGGTGAAGGTCGACACTCCAACGACTGCAGGCGGAGTTTCGAGCTGGTGGATCCTCTAGCGACCACAGTTCAAAGCGATAGCTGCTGGTCGCTGGTCGCCTTTGATTGAAGTCTTTCACATTGCCATTATGTTCCCCCTCTGGAGCCCAGCGATATTAGGTGGATAAGCAAATGATTGATGATTGTTTGAATTATTTGCCTTAATGGACAATATTGAAACTTCTTGAAACTAAGCCTTCTGTCACGTCCAGCTGCCCGTATGGACTCTTTATATTCTCTCCCAAGGATGGCTCAATTTCAGCCTTTCTATAATAGCTAGTAAAGGAAAACACACTTGTAGGTGACCTAACGAGACGGCGTTTATTAGCTCGGTTCTGACCTACTTCCCTAGCTCCAAATGGCAAACTGAACACAAAACAAATGACAGCTGTCATAATGACACATATAATCAACAAGAGTTTGAACACAGCAGTGGAACTCCATACAATTCACTGACTAAAAAGTGTCCACATTTTCATCGCTTGTTTACGTGAAGAATATAATTTTTTCAGGCACACTTGATTTGAGAGTGTATGGATTTCTAGCTGTCTTGACGCAAGGTCTTTAATGAAGAATGCTAAGATGGGAAGGTTTATATAAACATGTTTATAATTACATAAGTTTATTCAAGTATTAATATTGCCCTTTTTCAACTATTCAGTGTAATTTTATCAAAATTTGAAAGAGAAATCAAAAAAGAAATGTTTTTTCTTGACTTGGGACTACGTCTAACCGGAGTATATAGGGGGTAAAATGAAAACCCAAACACAGAACATACAGGAAAAAATGAAAGATTCCAAATGCTTATAACTCGAACATTTTTTACTCATGTTGCGAAAGATGTTTGCATCAATTGATACGGAATATTTCTACGTTTCTATCGCAATTAATAAAATGTTATTTTTCATTAGATAAACAATTGAATAACTGTGAAATGTCAAGCGTTATCTAAACGCTCTAACTGCCTAGTTTTGATTGGCCCGATTTACGGTTTCCCGAACACAGACTTCAAAATCAGTGTACCTGCGGGAATCCGCTTAACAAACATACATGCAAGTAGGGGGTATTTTTGTTCCAACCGAGCTGTGTTTCTCTAACACGGACTTCGAATCAATGTGTCTGTGGGAATCCGCTTTGCAAATACATGAAAGTCGGGGGTAATTTAGTTTCGACTGGAATGTGTTTCCCTAACAAACTTTAAATCCAAGGAGCGTGGGGAAATTGGCATTACAAATTCATGCAAGTGGGGGGCATTTTTGTTCCGACTGAAATTTGTTTCCTTAACACAGACTTCAAAACCAAGATGTCATCATACCAAACGTGAAAGGACTGTCATTAAATTTACTTGCAACGAAGTACATAATTTATCACAATGCATGAATTGACCTCACAAGGCACTACACAATCTTTTTACTCACAAAGCAAATATGTTGAATTCAATTGAATTCGGAAATTGTTTCATTCAATCAAAAATGTAATCAATACAAACAAATGATTGCTAACCTAAGGAAGTCCCACGTCAACCTTGCGGTTATATCATAGATATAACCCACCCATTTTTTCAAATTTTTTTTTGAGATGGTTATGAAATTCATATCATCCTTTGCTTTATTATTTACCCCCCATTATTTGTAAATTTTTTCTGTTTTTCGGCTTTTGACCTATCATTTTGACAATTCAATTTGAGAGGTTTAAAATTGCGACAAGATAGAAATCTGGTATGGAAGAGCGAAACGTGGAAAATTTTCTAAGCTTTATAATTAAAGTTTTTCTGTATTATTTAATTTCTGAGTTTGTTTGAATGAACGATTGAATTTTATTCATAGAAGAATAAGATTTTATTTGATTTGTCGATTTTTGAAATCGACTCAATGGTTGAAAAGTTATGACGTTTTGGAAGAAATCTTACTTACTTAATAATACTTAAAAGGCCCAAGTGGCATGTGCTGTACACAAAAGTCGTCTCCATTAACATGAATTTTATATTTTTTTTCCAATTCTTAACTTTCAAATTTATTCCAAGGATCAACATATCATATCTTTCTATTAATCCGCAAATATGCCTAGTAGTAACTTAAAAAACCAAACTCAAACGACAAAAAGAGTCTTCGATTGTATGTTTTTTTATATATTTTTTACAATTTTACAGTACACATTCGCTTATTGGCGCTTTTTTAGTTGAAGTGCTATTTAATTGGCGGTTCGCTAGTTGGAGCACGCGCCAATCAAAAAGCAGTCATCCGTCATAATTGAATGCTGTTATGTTATGTTATGTTATGAAGCGGCTCAGACGGTGGCCTCATTAACGGCCAGGAAGGTTCTGCTGTGTGTTTGGTGGGATTGACAAGGAATAATCTATTATGAGCTGCTTCCCGATGGCCAAACGCTCAATTCGGACCTGTACTGCCAACAACTGGACCGCTTGAAGGTAGCACTCATGAAGAAGAGGCCATCTTTGATAAACAGAGGCCGCATTGTCTTCCATCAGGACAACGCCAGGCCACACACTTCTTTGGTGACGCGCCAGAAGCTCCGGGAGCTCGGATGGGAGGTTCTTTTGCATCCGCCGTATAGTCCGGACCTTGCACCAAGTGACTACCACCTGTTTTTGTCCATGGCGAACGAGCTAGGTAGTCAGAAGCTAGCCACAAAAGAGGCCTGTGGAAATTGGCTATCCGAGTTTTTTGCCAATAAGGAAGCGAGCTTCTATAACAGGGGTATTATGAAGTTGGCATCTCGTTGGGTCAAGTCATCGAACAAAACGGCGCATATTTGACTTAAAACAGATGATTGTAACTAATTTTATGAACAAATGAAAATTAAAAAAAAAAATACCGCAGGACTTTTTTGACAGCCTAATGTCACATTCACTATTCAAGGAAGTTAATGATACTTATATTTTGTAGCATCAATCCAAATGCAGTAATGCCAATTATTATTATAGCCGCACTCAAAGACATGAAAAACAACAAGAAAAACGCGAGCTTTGAAATTTGTGAACTATCGTTGTATTACTTCAGCCATTCCATGCCGAACTGATATAAAGGGTGTGTCACATCAAATTGCATCACGGAAAAAACGCTGTAGAAATTCACCCAGTAGACCGATCCTTTTGAAAATTTTAGACAGTAAAATAAAAACTATTAAACAACTTTTGGCATTTTCTTTTTATTCATACTTCGAGCCCAAGCCCGTATGCTCGCACCTTTCTCTTTACCCCGTCCATAAGATTCTGTACAACGTCAGGTTGTAGTTTTTTTTTAACAGAAATCCATTTTCTCTTGAAGTCCGCCTCCGATTTGACAATTTATGGGTTCTTCCGGAGGGCCTGCTTCATAATCGCCCAATATTTCTCTATTGGGCGAAGCTCCGGCGCTTTAGGCGGGAAGGTGACCCCGTTGGCTTCGTACCACTCCAACACGTCCTTTGAATAGTGTCACGAAGCGAGATCCGGCCAGAAGATGGTCGGGCCCTCGTGCTGCTTCAATAGTGGTAGTAAGCGCTTCTGTAGGCACTCCTTAAGGTAAACCTGCCCGTTTACCGTGCTGGTCATCACGAAGGGGGCGCTCCGCTTTCCGCAAGAGCAGATCGCTTGCCACACCATGTACTTTTTGGCAAACTTGGATAGTTTCTGCTTGCGAATCTCCTCCGGAACGCTGAATTTGTCCTCTGCGGAGAAGAACAACATGCCCGGCAGCTGACGAAAGTCCGCTTTGACGTAGGTTTCGTCGTCCATTACCAGGCAATGCGGCTTCGTCAGCATTTCGGTGTACAGCTTCCGGGCTCGCGTCTTCCCCACCATGTTTTGCCTTTCGTCGCGGTTAGGAGCCTTCTGAACCTTGTATGTACGCAGGCCCTCCCGCTGCTTGGTCCGCTGGACGAATGAACTTGACAAATTCAGCTTATTTATTTATTTATTCATTTCGTCAAACAAATGTAGACTACACACTTATACACTAATGTTACAATGTTTTCTTAGGTTAAATATTATTTTTGCGGTACATGTTTCTTTTTAGCTGTTTTTTATTCATTGTTGTGTCAATTATTTCGCAGTGCTGATTGTATATACGCATCATGCGATCGATAGGGGCGTTATTTGCATAATTTGTTCTGGATGTTTTGGTTAGAAACAAATTTCGCGTTCTTAGTTGACGCCTAGGTACATAGAAATTTAGTTTTTCTAGTAATTCAGCTGACTGTACTCGTTGCGAAATTAGGTCATTAACAAAAGAAAGCATTGCAAATTCATGGCGTTCTTTTAGTGTTTGGATGTTTATGAGCATGCAGCGTGCTTCATATGAAGGAAGTGGAAATGAGGTCCAGTTGAGTTTACGAAGTGCAAATAGAAGAAACTGTTTCTGGACTGACTCAATGCGTTCTTCATGTACGACCATATACGGGTTCCAAACGATGTTACAGTATTCCAGAATAGGCCTTACATATGTAATATATAAAAGCTTTATTGTGTATGGGTCCTGGAAGTTATGTGAGAAGCGTTTGACAAAACTTAACACACTATTCGCCTTATTTATTACAGAGTTGTAGTGTTCTATGAATGTGAGTTTACAGTCCAGGACGACGCCTAGATCTCTAACTATTTCACATTTTTCTACATTTTGATTTCCAAGACATATTACAATATTTGGTACATGTTTTTTTCTGCTAAATGTTATAGAGTTGCACTTTTGCACATTCAGTGTTAGTAGATTTTTATCACACCAAGTATGGAATACATGTATTTCGTTTCGAAATGCTTCGATGTCGTTTTCATTTCCAATTTCCGCGAAAAGCTTCATGTCGTCGGCATACACAAGTACATTGATACGCTTGAGAACGAAGGAGATGTCATTAACGTACAGAATGAAAAGAAGAGGACCAAGATGAGAGCCTTGTGGGACTCCCGATGTGACTTTTACTGGATTTGAAAGAGAATTTTGAAAATGAACAATTTGTTCACGGTTTGTTAGATAAGAATTGAGCCAGTTTAAGAGTCTTTGTTCCATTCCTATTTTCTGCAATTTGAAGAGTAGTAATGGAATGTCGATGCGGTCAAATGCTTTACTGAAGTCAGTGTAAAGAGTTTCTACGTGTTTGCCATTTTCCATTGCATTCAAAATAAAAGTCACAAAAGCCAACAGATTAGTTGCAGTTGAACGGCCTTTGAAGAAGCCATGTTGCATACACGTAATTCTATTCTTTACTTGTTGGAAGACTTTTTCGTTGACTATTGCTTCGAATAGTTTAGGAATGCAAGAGATAATGGCAATTCCACGATAATTACGTACGTCAGATTTAGCGCCTGATTTAAAGATAGGTACCAAAAAAGATTGTTTCCATTTTTCTGGGAATATTCCAGTTTGTAGTGACATATTGAAAATGCAATGTAAGGGAAGGGTGAGTTCCTCAGCCAGGTTCTTTAGGAATATAGGTGCTATTCCGTCAGGTCCTGGTCCTTTTGTTCCGTCTAATTGTTTTTAGTGCATGGCATATTTCCTGTTGTGAAAGATAGTTCACCGATATGTCATTTGGATAATCCGGTAAAAATGAAAAGTAGTTCCGATCGCGATTTTCTTCGGAAAATGTGGTATATACTTCCTGAAAGAAATTTGCAAAGAGATTACAAATTTCGTTCGAAGAATTCCTCACATCCTCATCGAGATGCATCTGCGATGGGAAGTTATTGCTTTTGAGCTTAGACTTTACGTAATTAAAGAATTTCTTCGGGCATGATTTGACTTCAGTTTCGACCTTTCTATTGTACTCTTCGTGTGCACTTTTAATTGCAAAATTTAATTCTTAGGAAATATTTTGATATTCAAGCAAATTTTGATGACTTTTATCTATTTTGTATTTTTTATGTGCTTTTTGTTTTTTATTCTTTAGATTTCTTATTTGAACGTTAAACCAAATAGGATATTTGCTGGTTGAATTTCTTCGTCTTCTTTTCTTCGGCACAAATTCTGATATTATGTTATTCAGAATTTCGTGAAGAATATGTACAGTTAAGTTGACATCTCGTTCGCTGTTTAATGAAGTTTGCCATTCTATGGCTTGCAGGCTACATTTGATTGCTTCGAAGTTCGTCTTGTTATATTCCGGTACTTCTTCATACTCCCAGTCGATGGGCAATTGTCTATTATGTATAAAGATTGAGTATTCAATTGCTGTGTGAAATTTTTCATTTTTCCAAAGAGGAGTCATAGACTCATTCATACAAAAGTCGTCGGTGATGTTAGTGAATAATAGGTCTAGATAATATTTTTGGAAATTTTTTACATGATTTATTTGGACCTAGATGTGCAATTTCGTCAAATATATATTGTAGGGTTTCATTTTCCCCGACGACTGGGAGTAGAATGCATTCATTATCATTATCGGGAATGAAGTCTACTTTATTTTGATTGAAGTCGCCATAGATATGCAATTTCACTTCTGGTTCTAGTGTTTCTGCAATTCGATTTGCCGTCTGAAAAAATAATTCATACGACTTTTTATTTGCATGTTCGGGTGGGAAATACACAGAAGCAAATATGTGTACTTCGCCAGCTATAGATAATTTTGCCCATACATGCTCAAATTCTTTATGTTTTTCGGTTATAAGTTCCCCAGAAGTGAAATTTGCATTAATGGCAATGAGGACCCCTCCTCCAGACTTCTTCTGAGATAACGATAAGTTGCGGTCGTGCCGGAATACGTTAAAATTATTTCCAAAAACTTCTTCGCTTCTTACGCTTTCGTCCCAGCTAGTTTCAGTTGCAAGAATTACATTGAAAGAAGCGGGTAAAAGATTTTGATGAATTTCCTTCATTTTTGCTGGGCTTTTCATGCGATTGAAGTTTTGACAGTATATCAAAATTTCAGTCGCATTCTGTTGAGAAGGCGGAGAAGTTTTTGAAAGACTAATTCTACTTACTTTACTGTTTTGATTTTTTCGACTACTATTTCCCTCTAAGGGGCGCGTCAACGTCGTTGAAAATTTAGCGGACTGTAGAACTTTGTAGATGCTTCCCTAGCATGTTGTAGCCGTAGCGTGTGTTCACTGGACAGGAATGCTCGGTGTGATGTGAGGTCTGCCAAGGCGTCAATGCGTGAAACTCCCAGCTCTTCGTGTACTTCCAGGAAAATTTCACGCAAAAGGTTTGTGTCTGTTGGTAGACCTTCAGCTGCGAGCATTACTGATGCACTAGTTCTTGTAATTCCACGAATACAAACAGCCGTTGTTTGGTCGTGGAGGAAGGACAGATACGTCCTCACTGTGTCCATTATTTTCGAGTCCCGTAGGCGTGCCTTCATAAAGCGTCTGTCGCCGGCAGCAGATTGCTCCGTAATTCTTATTATAGGAGGTCGCATTGGGTCCAGAAGAGGAGAGCCTTCTCCAGGTGCTGAATTCGATTCCACAAGTGTTAGCGGAGTGGAATTTGCGTTTGACGTTGATTGGGTGCTGTTGTAATGCGGCTGATTTTCTGCTCGGTACGGGTTGATTGTTTCGCCCTTCCTGAAATTGATGTATTTCGGGACCGAGAGGCCAGCAATTGGATGGTCGGTATTTGATGGTGGGCCAGCAAACTGCACTTTTGCTGAGGCCAGCAGTTCCTTATCCGATTTATCGGCGCGTCTGTGTTGATTTTTGTTATTCGCATTGTTGCGAATGTGCTGGCTGTTGTTGCGTGCAGTTTGCTTTCTTCGCTTTCTGTTGAATTTTGCTTTGTCGGCTGCTTTTTCTTGAAGCCTACGAATTCGTTGTTTGGCATCAAATTCCGACCAGTCCGGTTTCCAATGCCATTTATGGTCAAAGCGGCGCCATCCTGGAGAAGTGTGGTTTTCCTTCGTATGGACTATTTTGATGGATGCGCCTTTCGCCTTTCGTCGCGGTTAGGAGCCTTCTGAACCTTGTATGTACGCAGGCCCTCCCGCTGCTTGGTTCGCTGGACGATTGAACTTGACAAATTCAGCTTATTGGCGACATCCCGGACCGAACTTCTCGGATCACGTCTAAACTGCTTAACTACGCGCTTGTGATCTTTTTCACTGACGGAGCATCCATTTTTGCCGTTCTTCACCTTCCGGTCGATGGTTAGGTTCTCGAAGTATCGTTTTAGTACTCTGCTGACCGAGAATTGGACGATTCCCAGCATCTTACCGATGTCCCGATGTGACAACTCCGGATTCTCGAAATGAGTGCACAAGATTAATTCACGACGCTCTTTTTCGTTCGACGACATTTTTCCAAATTTACGAAAAATTGACAGTGAAGCATGTCCAACGTGATCTATACACTCTTATCTGATTATAAGCGAAAGCTGAAGATATAATTCCTAAAAATAAAATTTCTACAGCGTTTTTTCCGTGATGCAATTTTATGTGACACACCCTTTAGTGGCTTTCAGATTTTCGTGAAAATTGGTAGCTTGTTTTCGTTATGGTAAAACATTGAACCCGTATTATTTTCGATTCGATTCGATTCGATTTTTTTTCACTTTTCCCAAAAATGATTTTTATAAACTCATAACTTTTGAACCACTAAGCCGGTTCAGATGATTGACACATCAAATTGAAGTTAATTAGCTAGTCTTTTTTTGAAAAATACCAAACTTGCATGAAATTTGATTTTCTTTGCGTATTTATTGATTGTATCCATTTTTTTATTGTTCACATGGTTTCGGGACCGACGGCGCTATAATTTTCTATATTTTTTCCTGAAAACAGGGGATTTTTACACATTTAAATTTTTTACTCAAAATCAGATGTGTTCTTTTTTCTTTTTCGAGTTATAATTTCAACCGAGATGATCGATATATCAAACTAAAGCCAATGAGCTAGAATTTTTTGGAAAAATATTGCACTTGCGAAAAAAAAAGAATTTTTGTTTCGATCATACTATGCGACTAGACTATATACAGGGTTTTCCAACTTTAAATTCCGAAAGTAAATTGAAATAAAACACACTTAGATTTCGAATTTCAACGAAACTTTTATTTCAAATTAAAGTTTGGTTTATGCCATTATGTGTGAAATACAACATCATTCAAATGTCCACCTAGGGCTTCTTCGCACACCTTGATCCGGAACAGGTAATTTTCGATGACTTTTCGGCACATATGGGGCGGTATCTCGGTCATAACTTCACGAATGTTGTTTTCAAATGTTCAAGAGTTTGCGGAGAGTTGGCATAGACACGGTCTTTCGCATAACCCCACAAAAAAAAAAGTCTAGCGGGTTCAAATCGCATGATCTGGACGACCAATTGGCATCACCAAAACGCGAAATTATGCGTCCCTCAAATTTCGTTCGCAATATGACCATGTTCGGTCGTGTTGTGTGGCACGTGGCGCCGTCCTGCTGAAACCACATGTCATCCGTATCCATATCTTCAATTTGTGGCAAAAAAATCGGTTAACATGCGGCCATAGCACTCACCATTCACAGTTACCGTCTCGCCGTTCTCATTTTCAAAGAAATACGGCCCGATGACTCCACCAGACCATAATGTGCACCTAACGGTGACTTTTGGCGGATGCAATAGCCTCTCAACAATCACGTGTGGATTTTCTGAGCCCCATATACGGAAATTTTGGGTGTTCACTTAGCCACCGAGCTCTAAATGTGCCTCATCGATGAAGAAAATTTGATGCGAAAATTCAGCATTTTGCTGCTGTTGTTCGTTCACCCAATCGACGTATGCCCGACGCATTCCATGGTTACCACGCTCTAATTTTTGTACCAGTTGGACTTTATATGGATGTAGGTGCAAGTCCAAATGCAAAATTCGCCACAATGATCTGTTTGACAAGCCCAATTGCTGAGCACGCCTTGGAATCGGAACATTCGGGTCATCCTCCACACTGGCAGCAACAGCAGCAATATTTTCGGCCGAACGCACATAACGATGATGCACAGGTCTCACAATATCCGCTACGGATCCAGTTTGTTCGAATTTACGCACTACATTAGCGATTGTGTGCTCTGTGGGCCGTCCATGACGACCAAAATCCGTCCGTATATATAGGGTTTTCCATTTCTATATATATATATATATATATATATATATATATATATATATATATATATATATATATATATATATATATATATATATATATATATATATATATATATATATATATATATATATATATATATATTTCATCACGTTGCTTTTGCTTTCGCATTAAAAAAATATAGCTTTCGCTTATAATCAGATAAGAGTGTATAGATCACGTTGGCCATGCTTCACTGTCTATTTTTCGTAAATTTGGAAAAATGCCGTCGATCGAAAAAGAGCGTCGTGAATTAATCCTGCGCACTCATTTCGAGAATCCGGAGTTGTCACATTGGGACATCGGTAGGATGCTGGGAATCGTTCAATCCATGGTCAGCAGAGTACTAAAAGGATACTTCGAGAACCTATATATATATATATATATATATATATATATATATATATATATATATATATATATATATATATATATATATATATATATATATATATATATATATATATATATATATATATATATATATATATATATATATATATATATATATATATATATATATATACATATATTTATATATATTTTTTTATGTTATCTAAAAAATCATCAGCTTTCGAGAAAAAATATGAAAAAGTATAGCGCCCTTCCTTGGACAATGAAAACTATAAAGAACAAATAAGATCAATAATTAAGAAAGCAAAATTTTGTTTTTGCAAGTGTAGTATTTATTCAAAAAAGACTAGCTAACTGGCCAATTTGATATGTCGATCATCTGAATCGGTTTAGTAGTTCAAAAGATATGAATTTTTGAAAAAAAATATTTTTGGAAAAAAGGGGAAACACTAGATTTAAAATGGAATAGGATCTAATATTTTACGATAAGAACTAAAACTACCAATTTACACGAAGATCTGAGAACCACTATATCGGCTTGGCATGGGATATATGTAACACTAAAAAAATTAAGTTTGGTGTTAATTTCTTCGGCAACCAAAAAGTTAATTACTAGAAACTAATTGAGGTTAACGTTTTATTACCTTGTGAATTCTAGATACAATACCAACAGAGGGTATTAAAAAAAATGGCTTTTTACGGGGTGTGTTCGAAAAAAAAAATTATTCAGAAATCATATTTTCATGTTGTTTTTTAAGCGTACATACATTACCTAGTCGTAGAAATTATTGTATCATTCAATTTATTTCGATGAAAATGCTTTAAAATATTTCAAGTGATGTTTTTACCACATTTTAATTTTTTTATTCAATATCCAGTTTCTATGGCGAAGCTTCATTCGTAAATTACACATTTGTCATCATTGGTGGAATACGACCATAAATGTTGTTATTAATAGCACAGCAAGTTATGATTACAATACATATGGGTTTATTTTGATATTGCAAATAATAACGACATTATACATAAAGGGTATGTCACATCAAATTGCATCACGGAAAAAACGCTATAGAAATTTAATTTTTAGTAATTATATCTTCTTCAGCTTTCGTTTATAATCAGATAAGAGTGTATAGATCACGTTGGCCATGCTTCACTGTATTTTTCGTAAATTTGGAAAAATGTCGTCGATCGAAAAAGAGCGTCGTGAATTAATCCTGCGCACTCATTTTGAGAAAATCGGGAATTGTCACATTGGGACATCGGTAGGATGCTGGGAATCGTTCAATCCATGGTCAGCAGAGTACTAAAACGATACTTCGAGAACCTAACCATCGACCGGAAGGTGAAGAACGGCAAAAATGGATGCTCCATCAGTGAAAAAGATCACAAGCGCGTAGTTAAGCAGTTTAGACGTGATCCGAGAAGTTCGGTCCGGGATGTCGCCAATAAGCTGAATTTGTCAAGTTCAATCGTCCAGCGAACCAAGCAGCGGGAGGGCCTGCGTACATACAAGGTTCAGAAGGCTCCTAACCGCGACGAAAGGCGAAAGGCGCATCCATCAAAATAGTCCATACGAAGGAAAACCACACTTCTCCAGGATGGCGCCGCTTTGACCATAAATGGCATTGGAAACCGGACTGGTCGGAATTTGATGCCAAACAACGAATTCGTAGGCTTCAAGAAAAAGCAGCCGACAAAGCAAAATTCAACAGAAAGCTAAGAAAGCAAACTGCACGCAACAACAGCCAGCACATTCGCAACAATGCGAATAACAAAAATCAACACAGACGCGCCGATAAATCGGATAAGGAACTGCTGGCCTCAGCAAAAGTGCAGTTTGCTGGCCCACCATCAAATACCGACCATCCAATTGCTGGCCTCTCGGTCCCGAAATACATCAATTTCAGGAAGGGCGAAACAATCAACCCGTACCGAGCAGAAAATCAGCCGCATTACAACAGCACCCAATCAACGTCAAACGCAAATTCCACTCCGCTAACACTTGTGGAATCGAATTCAGCACCTGGAGAAGGCTCTCCTCTTCTGGACCCAATGCGACCTCCTATAATAAGAATTACGGAGCAATCTGCTGCCGGCGACAGACGCTTTTTGAAGGCACGCCTACGGGACTCGAAAATAATGGACACAGTGAGGACGTATCTGTCCTTCCTCCACGACCAAACAACGGCTGTTTGTATTCGTGGAATTACAAGAACTAGTGCATCAGTAATGCTCGCAGCTGAAGGTCTACCAACAGACACAAACCTTTTGCGTGAAATTTTCCTGGAAGTACACGAAGAGCTGGGAGTTTCACGCATTGACGCCTTGGCAGACCTCACATCACACCGAGCATTCCTGTCCAGTGAACACACGCAACGGCTACAACATGCTAGGGAAGCATCTACAAAGTTCTACAGTCCGCTAAATTTTCAACGACGTTGACGCGCCCCTTAGAGGGAAATAGTAGTCGAAAAAATCAAAACAGTAAAGTAAGTAGAATTAGTCTTTCAAAAACTTCTCCGCCTTCTCAACAGAATGCGACTGAAATTTTGATATACTGTCAAAACTTCAATCGCATGAAAAGCCCAGCAAAAATGAAGGAAATTCATCAAAATCTTTTACCTGCTTCTTTCAATGTAATTCTTGCAACTGAAACTAGCTGGGACGAAAGCGTAAGAAGCGAAGAAGTTTTTGGAAATAATTTTAACGTATTCCGGCACGACCGCAACTTATCGTTATCTCAGAAGAAGTCTGGAGGAGGGGTCCTCATTGCCATTAATGCAAATTTCACTTCTGAGGAACTTATAACCGAAAAACATAAAGAATTTGAGCATGTATGGGCAAAATTATCTATAGCTGGCGAAGTACACATATTTGCTTCTGTGTATTTCCCACCCGAACATGAAAATAAAATGTCGTATGAATTATTTTTTCAGACGGCAAATCGAATTGCAGAAACACTAGAACCAGAAGTGAAATTGCATATCTATGGCGACTTCAATCAAAATAAAGTAGACTTCATTCCCGATAATGATAATGAATGCATTCTACTCCCAGTCGTCGGGGAAAATGAAACCCTACAATATATATTTGACGAAATTGCACATCTCGGTCTTAACCAAATAAATCATGTAAAAAATTTCCAAAAATATTATCTAGACCTATTATTTACTGACATCACCGACGACTTTTGTGTGAATGAGTCCATGACTCCTCTTTGGAAAAATGAAAAATTTCACACAGCAATTGAATACTCAATCTTTATACATAATAGACAATTGCCCATCGACTGGGAGTATGAAGAAGTACCGGAATATAACAAGACGAACTTTGAAGCAATCAAATGTAGCCTACAAGCCATAGAATGGCAAACTTTATTAAACAGCGAACGAGATGTCAACTGAACTGTACATATTCTTCACGAAATTCTGAATAACATAATATCAGAATTTGTGCCGAAGAAAAGAAGACGAAGAAATTCAACCAGCAAATATCCTATTTGGTTTAACGTTCAATTAAGAAATCTAAAGAATAAAAAACAAAAAGCACATAAAAAATACAAAATAGACAAAAGTCATCAAAATTTGCTTGAATATCAAAATATTTCCCAAGAATTAAATTTTGCAATTAAAAGTGCACACGAAGAGTACAATAGAAAGGTCGAAACTGAAGTCAAATCATGCCCGAAGAAATTCTTTAATTACGTAAAGTCTAAGCTCAAAAGCAATAACTTCCCATCGCAGATGCATCTCGATGAGGATGTGAGGAATTCTTCGAACGAAATTTGTAATCTCTTTGCAAATTTCTTTCAGGAAGTATATACTACATTTTCCGAAGAAAATCGCGATCGAAACTACTTTTTATTTTTACCGGATTATCCAAATGACATATCGGTGAACTATCTTTCACAACAGGAAATATGCCATGCACTAAAAAAATTAGACGGAACAAAAGGACCAGGACCTGACGGAATAGCACCTATATTCCTAAAGAACCTGGCTGAGGAACTCACCCTTCCCTTACATTGCATTTTCAATATGTCACTACAAACTGGAATATTCCCAGAAAAATGGAAACAATCTTTTTTGGTACCTATCTTTAAATCAGGCGCTAAATCTGACGTACGTAATTATCGTGGAATTGCCATTATCTTTTGCATTCCTAAACTATTCGAAGCAATAGTCAACGAAAAAGTCTTCCAACAAGTAAAGAATAGAATTACATGTATGCAACATGGCTTCTTCAAAGGCCGTTCAACTGCAACTAATCTGTTGGCTTTTGTGACTTTTATTTTGAATGCAATGGAAAATGGCAAACACGTAGAAACTCTTTACACTGACTTCAGTAAAGCATTTGACCGCATCGACATTCCATTACTACTCTTCAAATTGCAGAAAATAGGAATGGAACAAAGACTCTTAAACTGGCTCAATTCTTATCTAACAAACCGTGAACAAATTGTTCATTTTCAAAATTCTCTTTCAAATTGAGTAAAAGTCACTTCGGGAGTCCCACAAGGCTCTCATCTTGGTCCTCTTCTTTTCATTCTGTACGTTAATGACATCTCCTTCGTTCTCAAGCGTATCAATGTACTTGTGTATGCCGACGACATGAAGCTTTTCGCGGAAATTGGAAATGAAAACGACATCGAAGCATTTCGAAACGAAATACATGTATTCCATACTTGGTGTGATAAAAATCTACTAACACTGAATGTGCAAAAGTGCAACTCTATAACATTTAGCAGAAAAAAACATGTACCAAATATTGTAATATGTCTTGGAAATCAAAATGTAGAAAAATGTGAAATAGTTAGAGATCTAGGCGTCGTCCTGGACTGTAAACTCACATTCATAGAACACTACAACTCTGTAATAAATAAGGCGAATAGTGTGTTAAGTTTTGTCAAACGCTTCTCACATAACTTCCAGGACCCATACACAATAAAGCTTTTATATATTACATATGTAAGGCCTATTCTGGAATACTGTAACATCGTTTGGAGCCCGTATATGGTTGTACATGAAGAACGCATTGAGTCAGTCCAGAAACAGTTTCTTCTATTTGCACTTCGTAAACTCAACTGGACCTCATTTCCACTTCCTTCATATGAAGCACGTTGCATGCTCATAAACATCCAAACACTAAAAGAACGCCGTGAATTTGCAATGCTTTCTTTTGTTAATGACCTAATTTCGCAACGAGTACAGTCAGCTGAATTACTAGAAAAACTAAATTTCTATGTACCTGGGCGTCAACTAAGAACGCGAAATTTGTTTCTAACCAAAACATCCAGAACAAATTATGCAAATAACGCCCCTATAATACGCTTTGTGCCACTATTCAAAGGACGTGTTGGAGTGGTACGAAGCCAACGGGGTCACCTTCGTGCCAAAGGAAATGAACCCGCCCAACGCGCCGGAGCTTCGCCCAATAGAGAAATATTGGGCGCAGGCCCTCCGGAAGAACCCAAAAGTTGTCGGAGGCGGACTTCAAGAGGAAATGGATTTCTGTTAAAAAAAAACTACAACCTGACGTTGTACAGAACCTTATGGACGGGGTAAAGAGGAAGGTGCGAGCATACGGGCTTGGGCTCGAAGTATGAATAAAAAGAAAATGCCAAAAGTTGTTTAATAGTTTTTATTTTACTGTCTAAAATTTTCCAAAGGATCGGTCTACTGGGCGAACTTCTACAGCGTTTTTTCCGTGATGCAATTTGATGTGACACACCCTTTATGTTCAATTTTTAGAGCGTAAACCATCTGTCAATTTTTTCACTGTTTACATTTTCTTGCCACAAATCGTTGCCACTTTTTTCTCTCATGTTCCACTTCGCTTCTCTGGTTTAACCTCAATAAAAACTTATTCGCCAAAACTGTAGGTAGAAAACAAAAAAAAAGGATCTCTTGTGCGTTACTGAATAATAAATGAACACACAAATGGTCTTCATTTTGGTCACTTCAAATTTGCTTGCATTGAGCCAAACTCAATGAAGAAATTATTTCTTGACTCAAGATTCAAACTGAATCAAAAAATGTGAACAATCGATATGAAACACCATCTACTAATTTATTCGTTTATTCCGCACGAAAACTGCATTAAAAACTGATTTATGAAGGATACCACTCGGGGCATTTTCCACGGTTCTCAGGCCCTTTTCCCAGTATACTGATAGTAATCGTAAACTCACGTGAAGTTACGTCTGTTTTTATAAATTTCCCATTTACCTTCACTTTTCTCTGAAAAACCACAAAGCAAAACTTTTGCTTACCTTGATCGCTTTCGGGATTTTCTTGATTTTCCATGTACAAACGGCGCAGCTCCTCTTCCTGCTCCTCGCTCCAAGCGCCCTTAATGCCACCGCCGCCGGTACCGCTGCCAAACGGAAAGCGGAAGAGGAATGTCGAGTCGACAGGCGGGAAAAGTAGAAAAACTCATTATTATTTACCATTGGTGTGCGCTAACGTTTGCCAGCGTTTGCGACGCGGTGTGCGCTGGCAAAAAAAACATAATAGCGAAGAAAACGTAACTTACATGCTGTTTCCGTAGATATCCTCGTATCCCATTTCGATGGCGTTCGCTTCCTTAATCGATTTGTAGAACAGCAGCTCTGCGTAGATTTTCGGATTATTCGGTGCCAGAGAGGTAAACTGTCGAACGATATAAACGCCGAGCCGTCGCAACTCGACCTGATGAGCATCCTTGGGAGCGTGAAATACGCTTTGGAAAATGCGGAATAGCGATGCCTGTCAGTGAGCGGTGGGGGTGGAGAGGGAGTAAGCAGAAAATGGGGAAAACGTGAAAGAGTGACAGCTAAATGGAGAGTTGGCGAAAGGTTTAATCGAAGCGATTATTAGGGATGGTATTTGGCGGAAACGAGGGTTTGCCGGTGTAGGGCAGACAGACATGTGCCAGGGTTTAACCTGTTACTAAACTTGATTCCGCTATAAAAATTAATCCCGAAGATGTACGGGCACTTCCATTGTTGCGAAATTCGGGGTATACGAGAAAACTATTACCTGCTGTCACAGTGGGAGTTGTAAGTTTTCAGAGGGGAGAATTAGTTCTAACAATTTCATTTGTTTTAGAGTTTAAATTAAATTTAAACACACATAGGTGGATTTTAACACTAGCTTAAGGAGAAGCACATACACTTGTATAAGTAGCGTTATACAAAATTTGCATTTATCGACAAAAACGTCCCGCCAACCCTCTTCAAATGGTGCAGAAGTTAGGGATGATGAAACAGCCCGAAGAGTGCTAATTATGCAATTATTCCAGCTTGCTGACGTCCCACTTTTCGTTACCCAGAAGCGAAACTTCTCTTGGAATTATAATTACGCAAAGGTCTACCGGTTTGGTGGCAGACCAGTCGGAACCATCATACCCGAGACGTGGATGATCCTGGAAGCGTATACGCAGAGAAAATTGTAACGCTAAATATTTTCGCTATGGAATGTTATGCCAATGTTTTCCCCCGTCTGGGTGTGGTGAGACATTTTGCAGAATAATATGTATTTATGTGTGTAACGTGAGTCCCACAGTGAGGGGCGTGACATTGAAATGTTCAGCGATAATGACAATTAGAAGTAATTTTGTTAAATTTGGTTAATGCGCATGAAAATAGTACGTGACAACAATATCATCGGTAGCCGGTATCTGATTGTGTGGCAGGCAGCTCATATATCCTAATCGAGCATCAAACCTTGTAAATCGAAACCGTGGCCGGGAAATTAAATTTCCACTCAGCAGGAATAAAGTCAATTAGAATTTAGGTTAATGATGGCGTAATAATTAATCATTCTTCTCCCGTCTCCTATATTTCACCGGAGTCCGCATCCTCTGCAACACAAACAGGGGAAGGGAGGGGGAGATACAGGAAGGCTGCAAACGATGATTCTATGTAGAAAATATGCGGATGAAATAGACATTTAATTTAATTGCTTTCATTTTCACTGGCAATTATCGCGAAACAAACAGAAGAAAGCTTAATGTTGGAGGTTAATTAAAATTAATGGATGATTCATATCGGATTTATCCGGTTGTACGATGAATGCAAATACAAGCCATGATTGAGCACATTTTTGGTCTCTTTCCGGCATTAATAGACCAACAGACCAATGTCAATTAATTTTTAGACTGTATTTTCATAATATCCCGTTCCCCTGGTTCTCAATCGGGCGACTAAACAATCGACAACCTTGCAGAACTCTCTCAACATATTTCGAAGACCGGATAAGGCTGGGTTTGTCCAACCAACCAAGAGTCTGAAGATACAGATTACAATTTTTTTGTGTGTTTTATACATAATATCCAGATGTTTTAAAATAACGTTGCAATAATTGCTTGAGTTAATAATATTTTTCCCCTCTCACCTATTTTATTCACATAAACATCGTTTACCTTTTTCTTACTAGAGCACAGAGAATGTAAATTCCAAAAGTGCACTCATACTGTCGTGAAAATTCATTTCCTTCGAAAGTTAATTTTTTCAAATGAATTGAAAGTATACAGCTCAAAGCGGAAAGAAGGGATTAAATCGGTTCAGAAAAAATTGAAGCTCCAACCATTGAAAATGCTGAATTCACTCGGTCTCACTGGAATTCGTCATTAAACATAACCTACGACCGAAATCGTATTTTACTGTTTTTTGAACTACGCTTTGTTATTGATTGTTGAATTGAATTCGTCGTTAGATTCATACGTTCAAAAGCCAAATTTATATGTTTGACTTTCGTATAGTTATTCGCTAAATATAATTGTCATACATATAAACACTTATGAAAGAATTTCACTTGTGGAAGAATTGTAAACAGTAAACTATAAACTAATCGGTGGCTTCTGGTAATTTTTAAAAATTACAGTTTCGGGGATTTTTTTTTTTATAATGAACAATATAGACAAGAAAACAAGGAAAAGAAAAGGAAGTTCCTAGAAATCCTTTTATATCATCTTTTTATGCCCCATCTAAAAATTCTTAGTATTAATTCTTAGTTTACCAAGAATACAGAGACAAAGAATATTAGAAATATGTAAACTTTATATTCCAGAACCTTTATCATCTGGTTTTTATCTAGAATGACGTTATACATTCTTCTCTTCGATATAAGACCCGAAAAATACGCAACAACTGCATGAAATGTAAAAAATATATTTGTTTCGAGCATGCAGTTATGCTATGTTCTGATTCTTACTCCAATGAAACCACAATCGATTAATACGTTTTTATGTTATTTTATAGCTCTTTATACTTTCATGAATTATATTCAGTTGCTTACTTTTAATTAATAACAATGAAAAATTCGAATTTCGATATTTGTGTTGGAGCATCAAAAGTTACTCTGTTTTGAGGAGGCTGAATTAGATAACTAATAAAACATCATAAAGAGGAAGAAAACATATTTTTTGAAGCTATTCATTCAATCATACCCTCTTCTTCAAATAAATGCAACAACTTTTTCATGTTTTCTTTGAAAAAAATACAACTTATCCTAATTTTGTTTAAAGTCAGGATAGCGATATAGTGTATTCGACAAAGTTTTAGACCTTGTTAAAATATAAACCTTTGTCGAAGACATCAACTTTTAATTTTTGTATGAAGACTCCTGAAAAAAATAATGTTTTGCTCATAACATTTTTGTGTGTAAATCTCACGTTTGACATGTTCTTGACATGTTTCTAAGTGGAGGCGATCTGGCGTAGTGGTAACATCCATACCTCTCACGCAGAGATCACGAGTTCAATTCTCACTCCCGACATTCTTCCAAAAATGGAAGTAAAAGTGACGAACCAGCCGAAATGTGTTGAAAGTCACTATAATAAAGAAAAAAAAAATGTTTCTAAGTAGAGAAAAAATAACAGAGCATGTAAATTGTGATAATTTATACATAAAAAAGTTACGAATCAAACATTAATAGTATTTTTTCTAAGAAAAAAATTGAAAAGTAGTTGTTCGAAAAACTTTTTTTCATGTAAATGTACCCATCGTCTGATGTATGGAAAACTTGTTGGAAACTTAAAGGGCTATTTATATCTATTTTTTCTGAATTTTAAAAGCATATGTTTTCAAGAAAAAATGAACTTTAATTTTCAAAACTTTTTTCTTTCAATGAAATTGTGTTCCGAAAAATTCTTTGATAATTTTTAATGAAAACCTAAGTAATTTCCTACATTTCATTCTATGACCAAGTTTTTGTAGATCTTATAGTTTTTAAATTAAGATTTTTCGAAAAAAAAAGTTGAAAAAAAATTAAAATTAAAAACAAAACTTAAAAAAATTCTATCAGACCTACAAAATTTTAGTCAAAGAATGGAATGTAGGAAGCTTCGAAATCACCTCAGCAACGATACGATGAACGTTATTTTGGGTTTTAAAGATTTGATTAAACATTGTGGCGGCAGCACGAAAATTTTAATAAAAGATAGTATGCAAATAGTATTCAGAAAAAACTATGTACGAGCATCATGAAACACACAAATGACGTTCAATTGTAAATGTAGTATTAGTAGTAAATAAATGAGTATTTTTTTCATTAAGTAAATGTTGGAGGAAGCATGCCTTTATCTAAGAGATATTACCAATCGCCAGTAACGGATTGAGGCAGGCTTTTGACGTAACAGCTCTGAATTGGTACCACCTACGATATTGTGCTAATGCTAATGCAAATTTTTTTTCATGCTAATAAATTAGTTTTTTCTCTACAACGAATATTTTCGATGATACAGATTTTTGGAAAAAAAAGTATAGATGTGAAGATTTTTAACCCCTCTGGTACAAATTAAAATGTGGCAACACTTGTCGTGACCAATTCGTGTCCTTGAGGGAAGGAGGAAAAAGAGAAGGTTAAATTTGGGAAAAAATTATTGTTGAATCGTATGTACCTAGAGTAAAAAAACTTTGGTAAAACTTCACAAGTAGAGGAAAACGGTAGCATAAATACAGCAAGTACTCTGAGCGAAAAAAAATGTGAGTTTTCCGATCGTGGTTTTAATGTTTTTCCAGCTGATTAAACAAATTTTTCGTGTATTGTGCTGTAAAGTACTGTTCGCCTACAAAAGAGGAACAATTTGATGTAGTGAAACTGTAAGTTTGATAACAATAAATGAAATTAACTGCATTTTAATTTTTGCGTGTTGTGTGGGGTGACATGGACACGTTTCTGTGGGGTGAATTGGTCCTACAGATTTGAGACTTTTCTTTGGTCTAATTGATTCCAGATGCCGCTGAATTACAAGAATAGGATGGACGGACAACATTGGAAGAAGGAGGAGCTTAAAAGAGCAACGTAGGCCATCAAGAACGGATTTTCTTCGATCAAGCATTGAAAGTGTTTGAAAATGCTCGATAAACAGTGAAAAGATCCATGCAGAATTCGAGATGGTCTGGATCCAATTTTTCTGGTCTGGAATGCGGCCAAGATACCTGGTGTCGATCCCAGAACACTGTTACTGATTGTAACATTATCCCAAAATACTTTACATAAACATAAGTATGTTTTTTTCGATGAAACACACACTGGACCAAATCACCCCACATCAAATTTTAATGTCCAAAAATCATCTCTTTTATTTTATGATATATTTGGTAGATTGAAGCTTTATATAATGATTAAACATTATTTATAGAGAGAAAACAAGTGTAGCTCAGTATACAATGTGACATTTTTTATTTAGACCGTATTGGTTTGGAAATATTAGGCGATTTGCTTAGGTGGTCCAAATTCCCCCCTTTTCCCCTACTCACGAAATCAGGATGGATGTTCTAGGTGTCCACGTTTTGAATTTCGGCCTAGACATCAACCGAATGATCGCGAACGCTAGCTGCATTGATGATTTCCAAAAATCTCTAGGCGTTTCTCGTCTAGAGTCGTAAAACCGAGTCGTAAAACGTTCTGGAAGTGCAAACTTGATCGCGAACGTGTAAGATTTTTGAAAAAAAGGAGAAAGTTTTTGAAATATTCATTATCCAATAATAATACAGTTCCTGTGTAGCTAAATATATTATAGAAAGCTGGCACATTTTGGCTAATTCATGCCAAACATAGGTATATTTTGAACGACACTCATGGTGACTTAGTTGAGTGAGGCAAAAGCGAATCAGAGAGACACAATCGTCTACTATAAACTAAATGTCGAGTGCCGTGAGTAAATTCTTTGTGTTCTATGTCCGTGTGCACATGTGACGTCCAAAAGCTGTGTAAATTGAGTAAATGAAGGAGTAAAGATAAGGAAACAAAAGAATAGGAACCTAGTTTAGAATAAATATTATATAATTGTAATAAATGCATTTATGTTATTCGTGGAGCTAGTTTACTTTTCTCGAAGAACATTGTGGGTGGTGATGCTTTAGGAAAAACTCGCTTAAATTACACAAGGAAATCATTTGGAGTCAACTCAAAAGAAGATCTGTTGAGCTCATTCATCAATATCCCTTCTGCGAAAATCGTTAGCTCTTAGCATCAGAAGGATGACGAAAAATTATGTCAGTATTTCTTAACTAACAGTGAGGCAGAAATCTTCGAGGACAAAATTTCGAAAAACGTAGATATTTCTAGTGACGATGACATTGAAAATGAGAAGGTAAAAAAAAGTAGAATGCAAAAGAAAAGCTTCTCGTATGTGTTTGAAGCAAGCTGCAGTTTTGCTTGTGAATTAAAAAAGATGAAAATGCCATAATTTTTGTTTCTGTTTTCGTAAGAAACCTGAGTGAATCATATGATGTATAATCAATACTTAATTTTATTTTTATAATCGATTGGATATGAGACACTTTTACCATTTATGCAACGAATTTGTAATAATTTTCAGCAATGTGTATTCGAAAAAGTCAGCACTTTTCGCGTTAGAAACAAAGATTTGTTTATATGAGCCACTTATAGGAGTATTCAAATGATATAAGACACTTATGCAAACAGTTATTCTGATCATTAAAAACAATTACTTCAACATAATTTAAACCAGTAGTTACTCAAAAAATGATTTATTTCTGTGTTTCCGAAATGATCAGAACTTTTTTCTTTAGATGAACAAAGATTTTGTCGCTTGAGACACTTATGCAATTATTTAAATGACTTGAGACATTTACGCAAACAGTAATTCTGATACTTATGAACAATTTTTCCTATCACACCAAAGTGTCACAATATCTAAATTCTGCTGTTACGATTTTTGTCCCAAATTCCTATACAGTGTCGGACGAAACGTTAAGACCACCGCTCAAGCAAAGAAAAAAGAAAGTGACAAACTTTTTCTCCAAACAAGTTTGCTTCCCATACTTCTGCAATTCCTCTGTCATTTTTGATCTGTCCATGCGACAAAAATCCATGGAATCCCAGATCAACTACGCTCCGATTCTATTCAGCCGATATTTTCGGCAGAATATGGGAAAGTTAGATCTGATAAAATGTTCTTTACTGACGGTTCATTCATAAACGGGACCACTGGCTTCGGCATCTTCAATGAAAATTCCAGTGCCTCTTTCAAACTCAAAGATCCTTGTTCAGTGTATGTCGCTGAACTGGGTGCGATATATTACGCATTAGGGATCATTGAAACATTGCCCATCGACCACTATTTTATTTTTTCAGACAGTCTCAGCTCAATAGAGGCAATCCGCTCATCTTATTTCCTAACAAGAATAAGACAACTATTGAGTGTTTTGGTCGAAAAATTATTCAAGATTACCTTAGCATGGGTTCCCTCTCATTGCTCGATTCCGGGGAATGAGAAAGCGGACTCGCTAGCTAAGGTGGGCGCTTTAGAAGGCACACTTTTTGAAAGGCAAATTGCTTATAATGAATTTTTTTCACATTCCTCGTCAGTACACGCTCGTAAGTTGGCAGCGCATGTGGGGTGGAGATGAGTTCGGTCGTTGGTTACACACGATTATCCCTAAGGTCTCGACGAGTGCATGGTTCAAGGGATTGAATGTAGGTCGTGATTTCATTCGCGTGATATCTCGGCTTATGTCCAATCACTACAACCTAAACGCGCATCTCTATCGCATTGGGCTCGCAGCAAACAATCTTTGTGATTGTGGCGATGGCTACCACGACATAGAGCATGTTGTCTGGTCGTGTATCCGGTTCCATACTGCTCGCTCTCAGCTCTCTAGAGCACTGAGAGCAAAAGGCAGACAATCGGAGATCCCCGTCCGGGATATCTTAGGTAGCCGTGATCTTGATCTTCTGCTTCATCTATACCTGTTCCTCAGAAACGCCGATGTCAACGTTTGATGATGTTTCCTTCGTTGTGTCCCCGTTTCATATCCCTCCTATCCGATCGATAAACTTTTACTTAGTGGCGGCAATACATACACACACTCTTTACAGATGCACGGGCCGAAGGTTGTGCAGTCCACTGATCATTCAACAAGAGCCAAAGGTTGTACCGCTCATGACAACTCTACACGAGCTGATGTTTGCGCCGGCTAGTGACCATTCTATCCTGGATTCCTCGAGTCGAGAAGACGCACCACGCTAGATATGGGGTACAGACTAGGGGGGCGCTGCTGATTAATGGTCAGCTGCACCCCAATAGGAAGTATCCCGTGTCGGGCACAGGTACAGAGCATTGGAGACAGCAACATCACAATTACGAAAACACTTGTAATACTAACCTCGAGCCAACCGCGAGTAATCGGTTACATATTACTAACATAGTTATAAGGCAAATATTGTCGAAATAGTGAACTCCCGGCCCCGTAAGGCTGACGCCATATGAGCCTTAATAAAATATATAATTTGGATAAAAAAAAAAAAATTGAGAAAAAATAATCCAATCCCGTGCTTCAATCTATTTATAACAATTTATTTGCATTGTTTGAAGAAACTTATAACATCTGTAGATAAAACAATAGTCATTCATTAAAAAATGCGTTTTAAGCATACTTAAGAACTAAAATAACGCAACAAAATTCAGGACCAGTTCCTTGTTTCGGTTGTTTCGAGTATTGTTTCGACCGATTTTTGAAGATAATTGATTGTTTCTCGGTGCTATTTAGTAGTTTTCGGATCTTGGTAAGTATTTATCATCTAAACAAGAAGTATGTAAAGGTTTAATCTTCGAAGTCTAGTTGCAGTCAACGAATAATGGGTCGCGTGCATAATTGCACGGAAACACAGCGGATCCGCAAAATGTCCAAGGCAGGTAGCAGTCAACGCGAAATCGCAGAGTACTTGGGACGATCCAAAACCTACGTTTTTGATGCCCTCCATGACCGCAAAAAATCCGAAACGACTGGACGCCCAAGGAAAATGACCGCGAAGCAGCCTCCAAAAATGATCCCTTCAAGGCCTCGAAAAAGATCCGGGACGAGTGAAGTTTGTGAAAGACCACTTCGATTGGATCGGTCCGGGGTAAGAATAGCAGCGGCGAAATATACTGTGGTCAGATGAGACGAAGGTAAACCTCATCGCGTCGAAAGGAAAAACTTGGGTCCATCGCCCAATAGGCTGTGCTTACATGCCACAGTGTACCACCCTGGTACGGGATTGGCCCCCTGTACTGAGTGGATAAGATCATGTACCTCCACGCGAAAATCCTAAGGGATGTTATGCTGCCACACGCCGAGTGGGAGATACACCTGAAACGGCAGTTCATGCAAAATAACGATTCGAAGAACACCGCCAAGATCGTCAAAAAATTGGTCACAAAATAACAAAGTCGACGTCATGGAGTAGCCAGCACAGTCACTGGATCTGAACCCTATAGAGTACCTATGGGAGATCGTGAAAAGGTCGGTGCACACGGAGAAGTTGAAGAATAAGCATCAACTATGGGATAGAATCCAAGCTTGTTGGTATGCCATCCCGGTCGCCACTTGCCAGAAGCTGGTGGAATCCACGCCGAACCGGGTGCGTGAAGTGATGCATAACAAAGGTTGCACGACTAACTGCTAACCCTAGAAGATTTTCACGGTATGAATTTTCTTGTTTTTATTTTTTTACCATTAATTTCAAATCATACGCATTTTTTGAATGTCTATTTAACTACAGATGTTATGAATTTCTTCGAACAATGCGAATAAATTATTAGAAATGGATTGAAGCTCTGCATTGGATTATTTTTTCTCAAAGTTTTGTCACTTTCTTTTTTTTTTTGCTTGAGCAGTGGCCATTCCGACCCCAATGAATAGACTACAAAATAAAAATTTTCTTTTTGCTATGCCTAAAAGCATTCTATACAGACTCATTACCAACTTTTACATTCGCCTTTGAGACGCTTTCGCTGTCATAATACAAATAACCTTTCATTTCGCCACGTCAGTTTCCACCGGTCGCTCTCATCCATCGCCCTTTCTTCAAACCGATCTAAAATCACAAACAAATAGGGTTGTATCTGAGGGTGTTGGGTGCAGACTTGGCACACTCAATTACACTACGTTTATCAGTGTTGACTCTCGTGGCGAGACCGACAAAAGTTTTGTTTGCATAATAAACGTCATCCGGGACTCTCCCCCACAGTCCCCTGGGATTGTCGGGAAAGTAAGGAAATTTCAGACGCGGAGACTGATTAAGTGAATATAGCGCTTTTGCTTATATACCCTTACAATTTCTCTACCTCCTTCTCCATCGTTTACCCCGTCGTCTCCCGCCATTAAGCAGAGAGAGTTGGATTAATTTTTTGTACAACATCTTGGGGGAAAACAATAAGTTCTTCTTCGAACCCACTCTCATTGAGAAAAATGGATCGGACAAGAGCAAAAAAAAAGTTGCTAAAGTGCATTTTAATACGAACCATGGAGTCTGCTGCTGGGAAGCATAATTTATGCTTGCCATTAATTAATCAACGCGTCACTTGCAAAGTCTGTAGGTAATTAGTGCGAGCTTGTTGTGAAATTCCGAAGTTGAGCGTCTTCAGTTTTATGAACCATTCATGGAAATGTTAAACTCATCCATAACATGGTAATGAACGCAGGAGATTTTACGGCGGCAAGGCTATCAAATCTCATATCGAGTGTAACTCGTTCTCAAATGTTACGGATGTATGGTTTATTGTGACTAAGTGAGGAAGTATTTTATGATTCATGAAAATCTTTGCCGTCATGACAAACAGAGACAGTGAAGCAGTTTGTTCCGCATGGATTGAGCCATAAAAGAATGTTTTGAATTTAATGATTGGGTTAGGTTTGGTTATACAATTGGTTTAAACAGACCGTGTAAATATTTCAAGGGTTGATTCAATTTGCAAATCAGGAACAAATAACATCTGGAGCTTAATATCGCCTAAGCTTGTAAATACAACACATCCAGATTCAGATCCAAGAATCAGTTTATGTTAGAGAAATCCGTGTAGACTCTAAAAAATAATGCCTGCGGCAACAGACCCGAAAAAAAACTTCCAAGGGAAAACGGGTCTAACTGCGAAATTCAATTCCAATATCACTGTGGTTCTTGAATTATTTCTCATTCCTCCAGAAAATGGATATGTTTTTGAATCTTCAGCCTACCCCCTTTTTCAACCTCTAATAGCACCAGTCTTATCACAGGCCTACGTACAAGCACTTCTGCCATCATCAACCATCAGCACTGCTCCTAAACAATGAGTTCCGCTTCGCTGCAAAATTTGGGATGTTTAGTCAGCGTTGAGAGGTACTCTCTGGTCCATCTGCGCCAGAAAATGTTAAGCAAATGATGGATATGATTCCAATTCGATCGAATAGAATTTGAATTGGAATTTGATGCCTCCAAAACCGGCTATCGAACGCCAGGAGTCTAGGAGGAATTGGCTCAGTTAAAGGTCATCCTCTATTGTAAGAGGTAGATACGTGAGCGGACGTTAACTATTGTTTCGGCTTCCACCATGAATCTCATCAACGTCTCATCGCCCAATTTGCGGTTACAATTGTACGCCGTCTCCATGATAGTTTTGACAGATCTCACCATCCGCTCCCATGCACCAGCCATGTGCGGAGTACCAGGTGGAGTCAACCTGTAGAGACGATTAAGATAAAGCCACCCATCTTTTCACGTTACATCTGTCTAGTTTCACTATCAGTGGTCCGAAGAAGTCTAGACCAACATACGAAACCGGTCGCACAAACGATGTCATTCTTGCCCCATGCGAAGAACCCTTGGTGAGCACTTCTAGATCCTACACCATTGGCATGTCTCCGCTGTATTATTTACTGTCTCCCTAAGCCATCCGCAAAACATTGCCACTGGCGTCGTTTTGCCTTCTGTAGGTCTTCTGACATTAACAGGCCTAAGGTCATGGATCTTGGATCTCTGTGATCGCTTTTCACGGTACACCGAGATACTCCCACGGCGATTGAAAAGTGTACGAGTACGCTACCATTTCGTCATTATGCAACTGTCAGACTAAGCAAATCGGCTTTTATCACTCGCAACCTATTTTGATATGAATCACATACATGCAAAAAACTTGGTTCTTGGATGGTCCTTGATGATATCTGTTTCTGTTTTTCGATGAGTCTATGTACATGGCAATGGATGTATGGAAAAAAAGTCATCATCGAATTTCAAAAACCGATCATGCATCAAAGCACTCAAAGTTTAGATTTTTTTTATCCTCGAACTTTAAAGGAAATTTGGAAAATCGATTTTTTTTTTCGATGCTCATTTTTTGGGGCCAGTTTTTGAAATTTGACATGACCATTTTCGCTGCGACCCTAATGTACATAGGTTGTTAGACGATTGGGAACGTTCGAGACGTTCTGGAATCCTCATTTTATCATGAGTATAACAGGGGGCGTATTTCTGCTTCTTTTTTTTTCCAAAATATATATTTTTATCAAGGCTCATATGGCGTTAGCCTCACGGGGCCGGGAGTTCAATACTTTGACAATTTTTCTTATTATCTATGTTAGTAATATGTAACCGATTACTCGCGGTTGGCTCGAGGTTAGTATTACAAGTGTTTTCGTAATTCGGATGTTGCTGTCTCCAATGCTCTGTACGTGTGCCCGACACGGGATACTTCCTATTGGGATGCAGCTGACCCTTAATCAGCAACGCCCCCCTAGTATGTACCTCATATCTAGCGTGGTGCGTCTTTCTCGACTCGAGGAATGCAGGATAGAATGGTCACTAACCGGCGCAATCATCAGTTCATGTAGAGTTGTCATGAGCGGTACAACCTTTGGCTCTTGTTGAATGATCAGTGGACTGCACAACCTTTGGCCCGTGTATCTGTAAAGAGTGTGTGTATGTATTGCCGCGACTAAGTAAAAGTTTATCGATCGGATAGGAGGGATATGAAACGGGGACACAACGAAGGAAACATCATTAAACGTTGACATCGGCGTTTCTGAGGAACAGGTATAGATGAAGCAGAAGATCAGGATCACGGCTACCTAAGATATCCCGGACGGGGTATCCGATTGTCTGCCTTGTGCTCTCAGTGCTCTAGAGAGCTGAGAGCGAGCAGTATGGAACCGGATACACGACCAGACAACATGCTCGATGTCGTGGTAGCCATCTCCACAATCACAAAGATTGTTTGCTGCGAGCCCAATGCGATAGAGATGCGCGTTTAGGTTGTAGTGATTGGACATAAGCCGAGATATCACGCGAATGAAATCACGACCTACATTCAATCCCTTGAACCATGCACTCGTCGAGACCATAGGGATAATCGTGTGTAACCAACGACCGAACTCATCTCCACTCCACATGCGCTGCCAACTTACGAGCGTGTACTGACGAGGAATGTGGAAAAATTCATTATAAGCAATTTGCCTTTCAAAAAGTGTGCCTTCTAAAGCGCCCACCTTAGCTAGCGAGTCCGCTTTCTCATTCCCCGGAATCGAGCAATGAGAGGGAACCCATGCTAAGGTAATCTTGAATAATGTTTTAACCAAAACACTCAATAGTTGTCTTATTCTTATTAGGAAATAAGATGATCGTTTATCAACCTTTATTGAGCGGATTGCCTCTATTGAGCTGAGACTGTCTGAAAAAATAAAATAGTGGTCGATGGGCAATGTTTCAAAGATCCCTAATGCGTAATATATCGCACCCATTTCAGCGACATACACGGAACAAGGATCTTTGAGCTTGAAAGAGGCACTGGAAATTTCATTGAAGATGCCGGAGCCAGTGGACCCGTTTATGAATGAACCGTCAGTAAAGAACATTTTATCAGATCTAACTTTACCCCCATAAAAAATATCGGCGGAATAGAATCGGAGCGTAGATGATCTGGGATTCCATGGATTTTTTGTCGCATGGACAGATCAAAAATGACAGAGGAATTGCAAAAGTATGGGAAGCAAACTTGGTTGGAGATGCCTGGTGAAGGGTGCACGTCGTGGGTAAGGTCCTCATGGTATAAAGACATAAAACTTGACTGACTCAGTTGGAGTAGATTTTCGAAGTTATCAATCACCAATGGATTCATGGTCTTGCAACGGATGAGAAATCTGTAGGATAATTCTGTGAACCGAAGAGTAAGCGGGGGTACTCCTGCCAAAACTTCGAGACCCATCGTATGTGTTGAATGCAAACACCCCATGGCTATACGCAGGCAACGATATTTTATTCTCTCCAGCTTGAGAATAAGAATCCTGGCAGCTGATCGGAAGCAAAAACTGCGATATTCCAACACTGATAATATCGTTGTTTTGTATAACTGAATGAGGTCTCCTGGATGGGCACCCCACCATGTTCCGGTTATTGTTTGGAGAAAATTGATTCTTTGCTGGCATTTCTGTTTCAAATACGCAATGTGTATTCCCCAGGTACATTTAGAGTCAAAATATACTCCAAGGTATTTGAAAAACATCGAGTGCTTGATCGTTTTGCCGGATAGGTGAAGCTGGAATTGGGCGGGTTCGTGCTTCCTAGAAAAAACGACCATTTCAGTTTTCTCCGTAGAGAATTCGATACCCAGCTTGAGGGCCCACATGAACAGATTGTTCAGGGTATCTTGTAACGACTTTTGCAGAACGACGGGATTAGTACCCGTGATGGAAATAACTCCATCGTCTGCAAGTTGTCTCAGCGTGCAGTCTCTAGTTGGACAATCATCCATATCATTGACGAAAAACTGTACAAGAGGGGGCTTAGGCAGGAGCCTTGTGGTAGGCCCATAAAACTGTATCGAGAAGATTTCAAGCTGCCATGATTGAAAAACATGTGCTTTTCTGACAGTAAATTGTACAGGAAATTATTCAGAATTGGTGAAAGTCCACGATTATGAAGTTTCTCTGAGAGAATTTTCATGGAAACTGAATCAAATGCCCCTTTAATATCGAGGAAAACGGAAGCCATTTGTTCTTTGCGAGCAAATGCGATTTGGATTTCAGAAGATAGCAGCGCCAGACAATCGTTCGTCCCTTTACCTCGGCGGAAGCCAAACTGCGTATTTGACAGCAAATTGTTCGCTTCAACCCACTTGTCCAAACGAAGTAGAATCATTTTCTCTAACAATTTACGAATACAGGATAACATTGCAATCGGCCTATACGAGTTGTGATCGCAAGCCGGCTTGTTGGGTTTTCGTATGGCTATCACTCTCACTTGCCTCCAGTCATGTGGGACAATATTCTGCTTCTGTTGATTATGTTGAACTTCAGAAAATACTACGGATCCTTTGAACCAGGCACTAACTACTTTTGAATCTGAACCTTTTCCTATTTTGTCGCAATGTACGCCGGATTCTACTTGTAAAGGACCCGACGCCAGTTCTCTCAGTCTGTGATTGCTATTGATTCTCCTATTCTGCAAGCAACAATCTGTTTGTATCTACGACGGTCATCTCGTGACCAGGAAAGAACTGTAGCCGACTCACGTTTCAATACCTTCCGTACTACATGCACGGTGTGACTCTGTTCAATAAACTGCATCAGCATTGCATTCAAAACAACAGCCATCAGTTCTAATCGCGACGACGGCGCCAGTGGTTGTGTGGTTAGCGTAACAGTCTCACAATCCGATCGGCCTGGGTTCAATCCCAGCTGGCGTCGTTGGGATTTTCTGAGGCGAAAAATCTCTGGTTACGTCTTCCTTCGGAGGGGAAGTAAAAGAAGTTGGCCCGGCTCATGAGTTGTTGAGTCTGATAGGTAGGAACAGGTGGAGTCGCCTCCCTGTTGTCGGTGATTGGCACTAAAGTGGCGGAAATAGGCCGACGAAAAATAAGCGAAGATAAAAAAAAAAAAAGTTCTAATCGTGGTACTGATTGGGTCTTAACCCTTTCGATACGAGTTGCATTTTTTATTTGCATTCAGTTTAAGGAGATTTTTATTACACCAAGTATGGAATACATGTATTTCATTTTGGAATGCTTCGATGTCGTTTTTATTCCTAATTTCCGCGGAAAAGATTCATGTCGTCTGCATACACGCGTACATTTATACGCTTGAGAACGAAGGAGATGTCAATAATGTACAGATTGAAAAGAGGGAGGACCAAGATAAGAGCCTTGTGGGACTCCCGAAGTGACTTTTACCGGATTTAGTGAATTTTGAAAATGAACAATTTGTTCATGATTTGTTAGATAAGAATTGAGCCAGTTCCAGAGTCCTTGTTTCATTCCAAATTTCTGCAATTTGAAGAGTAGTAATGGAATGTCAATGCGGTCTAATGCTTTACTGAAGTCAGTGTAAAGAGTTTCTACGTGTTTGTCATTTTCTATTGCATTCAAAATAAAAGTAACAAATGCCAACAGATTAGTTGCAGCTGAGCGGCCTTTGAAGAAGCCATGTTGCATATACGTTATTCTATTTTTTACTTGCTGGAAGACTTTTCCATTCACTATTGCTTTGAATAGTTTAGGAATGCAAGAGATAATGGCAATTCCACGATAATAACGTACGTCAGATTTAGCGCCTGATTTAATTTTAGCTCATATTTTGTCATCCCGATTTATGACATCAAATGAGACATAACATAACAGAAAATGTCATGACTCACAAATACTGGTAAGCATTTGTATAATATACATGGTACATCAATATAAGATCAATACGAGCGAGTGAAACAAAAGACAAATAAGCTTTCCGCATACTTTGCTACATACAAGGCCCAGACCGAGATAGATATTGTTCTCCTTTATGCGCTCCTTTTTTACTCTCAGAAAACATTTTCCAACTTATATAATCAGGTGCAATATTATCACGTATTTGCAGAACAACTGCTGAAGCATCACTAGTCATATGGATAACGTGGTCGTGTAAAACAGCTTTGCATTCCAGCCGGCCTTGGTTCGATCCCCATTGACGTCGTATGGACTTTTTTTTCTGCACAATCCCAAATGAAATGAGAAAAGAAAACAGAAAGAGATGTCTGCTCGCATACATACAAACCATTTTTAAGCTTTTAAAATAGCTCATTATTTGCGCATTTGACTCTCTAGCACACGGACGTACCACCTACGATATTGTACAATTTGCTCAATGCTAATGCTAATGCTAAATTTGACTCTCTAGCACACGGAATGGCATCATTTCTGCCAAAGCTAGTTTGGGTGTAGATACCAAAAAGATTGTTTCCATTTTCTGGGAATATTACAGCTTGTAGTGACATATTGAAAATGAAATATAAGGGAAGGGTGAGTTCCTCAGCCAGGTTCTTCAAGAATACAGGTGCTATTCCGTCAGGTCCTTTCGTTCCGTCGAATTTCTTTAATGCATGGCATATTTTTTGTTGTGAAAGATAGTTCACCGATATGCCATTTGGATATTCCAGTAGAAATAAAAAGTTTTCTTCGAAAAATGTGGCTTAATGAAAGAAATTTGCGAAAAGATATTCCAAATTTCGTTCGAAGAATTCCCTACATCTTCATCGAGATGCATCTGCTATGGAAAGTTATTGCTTTTGAGCTTAGACTTTACGTAATTCAAGAATTTCTTTGGACATGTTTTACTTCAGTTTCGACCTTTCTATTATACTCTTCGTGTGCACTTTTAATGGCAAAATTTAGTTCTTGGGAAGTATTCTGATGTTTCAGCAAATTTTGATTACTTTTGTCTATTTTGTATTTTTTTGCGTGCTTTTTGTTTTCTATTCTTCAAATTTCTTATATGAGCGTTAAACCAAATAGGATATTTGTTGGTTGAATTTCTTCGTCTTCTTTTGTTCGGCACTAATTCTGATATTATGTTATTCAGAATTTCGTGAATAATATGTACGGATAAGTTGACATCTCGTTCGCTGTATAATAAAGTATACCATTCAATGGCTTGTAGGCTACATATGATTGCTTCAAAGTTCGTCTTGTTGTATTCCGGTACACCCAAAATTGATTTTTAGCTCATGTCATCCCGATTTAATACATCGAATGAGCGTAAAAATAACAGAAAATGTCATGACTCTCAAATACTGGTACGCATTTGTATAATATATATGGTACGGCAATATAAGATTAATACGAGTGAGCGAAACAAGAGACACGTTTCAAACAAGCACGCATTCCTTGCCACATATGTACACGGCTGAGACCGAGATAGATATAGATCTCCTTTATGCTGGAAAGTGTTTTCTAAGAGTAAAATTAGAAAACATTTTCCAACATCAATTTGTAATGAGATGTAATATTATCACAATTATGTGCAACAGCATCATTAGCTGTGTGGATAGCGTGGTCGTGTGAAACAGTCTTGCATTCCAACCGACCTTGGTTCGATCCCTGTTGACGTCGTTTGAACTTTTTTTTCGAAAAAGATGAAAAAAGAAAAAGAAAGAGATGTCTGCTTCCATACATACAAACATTTTAAAGCGTCGGGGACAGATGACATTATTTGCTCATTTGACGCTACAAGGCATGAAAAGACATGGTTTCTGCCGAAAATGAAATGCTTTCTAGCAACGCTAGTTTGGGTGTACTTCTTCGTACAAAGATTGAGTATTTAATTGCTGTGTGAAATTTTTCATTTTTACAACAAAAGTCGTCGGTGATGTTAGAAAATAATAGGTCCAAACATTAATTTTGTGAATTTTTAAGTGATTTATTTGATTAGGACTGAGATGTGCAATTTTGTCAAATATATAATGAAGGGTTTCATTTTCCCCGACAACTGGAAGTAGAATTCATTCATTATCGTTATCGGTAATGAAGAGTAACAAGCATACGAGGGCAGTTCGATTAGCCTACAAAATAAAACAAAATATTTGGAAAAGTTACGATTTATTTCTTGACATAGTCTCCTTTTAGCTCGATACGTTTGACCCAGAGATACTCTAACTTCTTTAGTCCATCTGAAAAATACGTTTTCTCGAGGTCTGCAAAGTAGGCTTCGGTAACGGCGATGACCTCCTCATTCGACTCAAATTTCTGCCAGGCGAATGTCTTTTTTAAGTTTGGAAACAAAAAAAATCGCACGGGGCCAAATCGGGAGAATACGGTGGATGGGGCAGCAGTTCCTAGTGCAATTCGACCAATTTGGCCGTGGCGGAATTTTCATTTTTTCCATTTTTATTAAAATCCGCGGACATGCCCGCTTCCACACACGGTCGAAACAAAACTACGAGTCCGATTCGGTTGAAATTTTGACAGTAGCCGATTATGATAATGTACTACACGATAATTAATCTCTCTTGCGATACTGACACCATCGGACGATTATGCTAATTACTTATCGGACCGCCCTCGTACAACGCGTAGACATTTTATCTTTCGAATGAAGTATTCATCATACCATTTCGTCCAGTTGTTTAGGAGTTATTAACGCTCAAAATATTGTTGCTCCAGCGTAACGCTCTTGCTTTCGAAACATTGAACTTACTCCCCGTATACAAATGAAGGATGTAGTCCTACGACAACATGTTTTTGTAATAGGTCTGGAACGGGTCAGTAGATGATTATAAGCGTCTTAAGTCTTACATGCTCAAATCAATATTGGTCTATTCCTGTAAATATCCCGTTGACTCCTAATATCAACCACTCAAAAGTGCGGCATGAAATCAACTTGAATATCATAACCGACAATTTACCCAGTTTCAAGCGAGGACTACCTTTACGTTTTGTGGACTTTCTGAACTGAACGAGACTGAATAAGAGAACAGAATGGGTTCTTTCGCTCCGAGAGTTTGCAATGGAACCCGACGCCAACAAAGTATCTTTCATTATTTTTAATGAATCAGCAGCAACAGCAGCACCATTATTATAAGGCGGTTAGCATTAAAAGTGAAATGATTGGGAGCATCACAACATCACAACGGGAAAAGGCTTACGCCGGGCTATGGGGTATACAACATTGTTGGCACGTTTTGCGCTCGCTTCGACGAGAAATCAGTGTAACTTACTTGGAAGAGCATCGCCGGCATTTTGCATCCAACAGCAATTCGATGGAGGATCGTAACGGCAGCTTTTAGTGAGGCACTCGGAATGTGCTCCCAGTCGGCTAGTACCAGCGTGCAGGCACGCACAACTTTCGGGTTCAGCAATCTGTAAGGTGAGGTGAGAAACGGGGAAATGGGTTTATGATTAATCGTAAACTTTCAAGAACGATAAGTTGTATTCTCGGGAGATTGCCTCCATTAGGAGAAGTTACTGCTCAAACTGAGGTGAGTTTGGGGAAAAGAGATTGAATGTTTATTGTTTCATTATTTAAAATAAATTGTGAACGGATGAAATTGATTCGAAATGTTTCTACGATTTGTTCGATAACAACGAATAATTCTAATGAACACGTTTTGCCCTCGCGTATGTAAACCACATTTCACCCACTTCAACGTAATGCTGCATAATCTATCGCAATACATTGTATTCTCACCCCATTGAGACGAGGTGGCGAATGTTGCAAATAATGGATTTCGGAGACGCAAAATCGAGATTAATTCTAGACAATAGAATAATTGCTCTCTTAAGCACACCTGATAGCAGCGCAATATTTATGTAATCAATGGCAACAGCTAGAGAAGCGTGGAACTTACCACGTGTAGCGTCTTCATCACGTTTCAGGGTGACTAATTTCCCAAATCATAAATCACAACGTGGCAGAATAACAAGGCGCTTATAATTCTGCGAGGTGTTACACAACTGTGAGCAAGCTAGATTAATTGCAAAATAAAATCCAATTAATTTTAGCGAGACGTTCACGCTAAATCCTGGGCGCCGCGCTTGGAGTAAATCTGTCTCGAGACAAAGCCACCAACCTGCCACATTCCGTTTGTTCGGAACACGACGCTGGCAACAGGCGCAGCAGTGTTGTATTCGCGCGTCGGGGGTGTTAAAGCATGTCACCGCTGGCCACCAACGCCAGCCCCCGGCGTCGCGCACATTGCACAAATTTGAATTTGAATAATCTCATAAATGTCGCCCGTAAGTGAGTCTAATTTAAAGTAAATAGAAAACAGCATTCCATCAACAGTAGCGAGATGAAGGAAATATATAGAGGTATACATATTCCTACAATACCGCATGTGTCACCACCAACACAGCATCCGCGGCGTAATAACGACGACATTCAGAACGGGGTATGAAAACGGGGATTTCAGAAACAGAAACCACGTGAAATGTGTGCATTGTTCCGTTTTTGGCAAGGATGACAGTGGATGGATACGAAGCGTCTCCTCGAACAGTGAAAGGATTCCTATTTTAGGAGTGCGCTCATTATGGGATTTGGCTTCAGTAGACGAATAGAGACCATGTGTTCTTACAAGGAATCACATCCATTGTTTTGAGTAACACATACACTTTTGTCAACACCACAAAGGGTGTCGTGAACACAAACGAATTGTGTGGGCGTTCAAAGAGAAACAATGTTTTATTTTGGAACATGCGAAGGAACAGGAAGTAATGAGATATACAATTTATTTTCGTCCATTACTCCGATCGGAATAGGTTCAACGACGCATGAGCCGGTACATCAACCTCGCTTTCGACGGGTCCAAAGATTGACCATTTGAGGAAATACTAACGACGTTTAGTGGAATTGAGTCCCGGACTATCAAGCAAAACATGAAATAACTTTAATTTAGGTTTTTGTCAATAAAATAACAAGTTTGCCCAATAAAAATCCGCATGATACTTGAGTAGATGAATGTCAGATCTTTTACTGTATAAACCCAGTATCTTATCTAAAGGATTCTAATCCATGTAGATATGATATGGGTCATCTATTCGTGATTGAAACAAAATACTAAATAAATGATGTTGTTTTCAAAGTCCGGTCACCAACTTTTATTTTGGTTGGCGATTGTCCATTGTGCGTTCTTACCATGACAGTAATTTCTCCAATTATAGAGGCTTGTGGCTAAGACAAGACCACATTGTTGACGCATCGCTACAGAATTATTTTATACAGTTCGCTTGTTTACCACTTTGACTGGAGGGCCGGCGCCACGCCGCTGTGTTTGTCCTGTGATCCTATGTTCACCCACTATAATAGTTTGGTTGGGTGAATATCGGGACTTCTATGGATGCAACCGGTCAGTGATTGGAGACAAAAATGCTTTAATCGACATTACCCGCTCCGAATTGGTCCCCTGTACTTGAAGCGATTATGCATGTCTCATTCGCAGTCATATAAAATGTTATATCTCACGATTCCACTCGTTCCTCGGTATAGAAAGCACAAGCATAGATCTTCCAATTTTTGTTAATTTAAACCATCTATATCAGGGATGGCCAAACGGTAGTTCGCGGTCTACCGGTCGCCCGCGTAGGTATTCCAAGGCGCCCGCCACCTAGTTTAGGATAGTGTCACCTCCAAACGTAATGGATTAAATATCTCCCCACCTTTTCCTGTGATCAATTTATAAGGTGTTTGCGAAAACCTCAATAAAACATATTAGTTTTAAGATTTATAAATGTTCTGAAGAATTCAACTTCATTTTATCTTTCATGACTCAATTAGTTTCAACTAAACAGGTTCTTTTGAAACTATTTTTTAAGCTGTATGATTACTGATGAGAAAATAATCCGTGCTTATATTTCTGCCTTGATGAAGATATGGTTCGGCTAACTTTAGAACTACTAATTCGCCCAAGGATGTTGAAGTTCGCGTTTCATCCTTACCTAAGTAAGGGAACCCATTTATAACGTATTTAAATTGAATATCTACTGCTAACCAAAACTTTAGGCTAAATTTGTGCGGCTTATTTGTCATGTATTATGTGAATTTGCAGCAAGAAGGGAACAGTTGCTCGCCTATTGAAATATTTTAGTGAGGTTTATCACAGCATTGATTATTGTGTGTAAATTGATTCCATATTTCGGATATCACAGTAAATTTGTCGGTTCGTAAAAGTTTGGATCTTTCCGTTTTTTGTACCAAATCGGACAAATCGAATGATTTGCATGAATTCATCTCTGAGCGTGGTATTTGGTAACTTTATGGTTGAACTCTTCCAATCTCTTTTAAAAACACGAAGTGTACAACTTCAGTACAACTCTTCACATGTTCTATCATGTTATTCAAATGAATGATTCTTCTGCTTGTATACTTTCTTCAGATTCCAGAATCTCGATTCCATCTTTGTATCTCTTCATTTTCATCTTCTTCAGAACCAGAACACCCCTCACAAATACGAACTATGTTTTGTAAAATTTTTTATTTAGATTATAAAGAAGGTCTTTTGTAAGAATAGTTTGGAATTGAGATCCACAATAATATTCCTAATTCAAATATTAGAACAACTGAAACTTTCAGAATCTCTTCGCACTTTGACAACAATTGACATTCTGTTGTTTATCGCTTCTTTCATTTAAGATTACGATATCGGATAACGATGATAAATCAATGAAAACTAAATGTTTGGAAAAAAAAACTTCGCCTTTAATGGCTACAAATTTGTGTTTTAATCAAGTATTGTTATTTTAATTTTAAAACTATGATAAGTAAAATGAATTAATTGTGTAGATTTCTTTCAAGAAATATAGTCATGAAAAAAACAACAGTGAAGAGTGAGAAATTAGAAAATTTTAAAATTATATATTGGGCCCTATTATGTAATTCTAGTTGAGCAGAATTTTGCTGTTATAGATACAGTCCATTCCTCGCTAACAACTTGATGGAGCTGGATGTGCTATTCATCACTCCTCAAGCATTGTTCTCGAAGTTTTTTTTTCTCTTCTCCCCAACGAGTTGGTTTTTTTTTTCTCGTGTGTTCTGTGGTGAATTAGTGCCCAAAGTGCCCAAAGCAGCCAGAACCGAGGAAGCAGCGCCTCTGCAGTGGTCTGGATCGGCGTCTGTAGTGGATCAATAACCATAACGGCATCGTCAACACGTGGTTGACGCTCAGTTGAGTACAACAATAACTTCTGCTATTGTGTTGTCTCCGTAGCGCGTGACTTTTGTGTCTCCCTTAATAGGGTAACAGAGCGCATATCGGAACAACAAATTTATGTGATTATTTTTATTTTATTTAAGTTTTTTTTTTTTTTTACAAGTGAGATAAAAAAATTGTAAAGATAATAATCGTTCGTTCTAAGAATGGAGGAGGGTGGGGGTCTAGACATGGACATTTCAGACTCCCCCTCGCTTGCTCAAGCAGGGTGTAGTAAGTCCCTTAAACGGACTCCTATGCCCGAAGATTCTTCTTCTGGGGACGAGTCAACTCACACTACCAAGCCCCCCTCCAAAAAAAAGATTGCAAACCTTTCCCCTGATTCCTCCAATACTTCCACCCAATCATCGACATCCCTTCCCCCCTCTGATGTTACTGTCCCCACTCAAACCTTGTCCTCGAATTCCTCTCCTATTGTTTCCGCTCCCCGTGTCAGGGTTTATCCGGACGATGCGCCTGACGCTGGTCCTTGGGTTGTTTTTTTCCGGCCCAAACCTAATGGTAAAGCCTTGAGGGTCGTACAGATTATGACAGATCTGAAAAGATACACCTCTGTTTCGGAAATTTGCAAAGTAAGACCGAACAAACTGCGAGTTGTCGTGACTAACCGAAAGGACGCGAACGATATTGTTGCTGATAAGCATTTCATCCTCGAATATCGAGTTTTTATTCCCTCCCATAACGTAGAAATTGGGGGCGTTATATCTGAAACGGGTCTGACGTGCAAAACTATAGAAAGTATGGGAGTTGGCAGGTTCAAGAGGCTTCCTTCGATGGAAGTCAAAATCTTGGAATGTCGCCAACTTGGAAAAGTTACCCAGGAAGGAGTAGAAAAGAAATTTACGCCGTACGACTCGTTTCGAGTCACTTTTGCTGGTGCCGCCCTCCCTGACTACGTTATGGTGGACAAATTGAGGCTGCCGGTGCGACTCTTCGTGCCAAAGCCCATGACTTGCAACAAATGCAAGTCAGTTGGTCATACAGCAGCTTATTGCGCCAACAAGGAGCGCTGTGCCACATGCGGAGAGCAACATGAGGGGAAATCCTGCAGTGCGACTGAGCATAAGTGTCCATATTGCGGGAGATCCCCACACGTGCTCTCAGCTTGTGAAACTTACAAGAGTCGCTGGGATAAACAAAAGCGCTCTTTGAAGGAACGCTCGAAACGCACTTTCGCGGATATCTTAAAGGGCGCTTCCCCACTGGCTCAACAACCATTACCAACAAACAATGTCTTTGCTTCACTGCCAGTTGACGAATTGGAAGCGGATACAGCTAACGAGGGCACACCGTTTATTTTCAAAGGGAATTCCCGGCGCAAAAATGTGTCCACTCCCAAAGTTCAACGACAAGTCCCATCGGTGGTACCCCATGTTAGCTTGCCTAAAATATCGAGTGCAGCGGACAAGCAAAATCAGGTTCCTCCTGGCTTCCGTGGGAATAGTTCACCTTCGAACGACCCAGCACTCGAGGGGACATCAAAAACCCCAACTGTCCCTTTTTTTGCGTCCAGCTCAACTTCCCAATCGGGATTTATAAAGTTGACTGACCTTGTGGATCAAATCTTCACGTGTTTTAATGTTTCCGATTCCATCAGAACCATTGTCATCTCAATGCTTCCAGTACTAAAGACAATTTTGCAACAATTGATGCAAACATGGCCCCTCCTTGCAATGATTATCTCTCTTGATGTCTAATTTGAATAGAGAGGTCGGAGATATCACTGTTTTACAGTGGAATTGTCGTAGTCTTATCCCTAAATTGGATGTATTCAAATTTTTAATTCATAAGTTCAATTGTGATGTTTTTGCTCTGTCCGAAACTTGGCTTTCTTCGCGAGATGATCTCTCTTTCCACGATTTTAATATTATACGCTTGGACCGTGATGACAGATACGGAGGGGTGCTATTGGGGATCAATAAGTGCCACTCATTTTTCCGAATTGACCTTCCACCTATTGGAGGGATCGAAGCTGTTGCTTGTCATGCAAACATTAAAGGCAAAGACCTCTGTATTGTCAGCTTGTATTGGCCTCCGAGAGCTGCGGTTAGCCGCAAACAACTTGTTGACATGTGCTCACTCCTTCCTGAGCCACGATTGATCTTGGGAGACTTCAACTCTCACGGAACTGCCTGGGGGGAACAGTACGACGACAATCGTTCATTGTTGATATATGACCTTTGTAACAGCTTCAATATGACCGTTTTGAACACTGGGGAAACAACACGTGTGCCTAAACCTCCTGCTAACCCAAGTGCTCTTGACCTCTCGCTTTGCTCGAATTCACTATCGTTAGATTGCAAGTGGAATGTAATCCAAGATCCCAACGGTAGTGATCACTTGCCAATCAAAATTTCCATCACCATTGGGTCGAATTCTTCTGAATCTATAAACATGGCATATGACCTCACAAGACACATTGACTGGAAAAAATATGCGGACGCGATTACTCTAGCCATCAATTCCAGAGATGGTTTACCTCCATTGGAGGAGTATAACTTCCTTTCTCGTTTGATCCATGACAGCGCGGTTCGCGCTCAAACGAAACCCATCCCAGGTTCCACCATTCACCGAAGGCCTCCCAATCCATGGTGGGATAGCCAATGTTCAAAGCTTTATGTAGAAAAATCGAATGCATTTAAAGCTTTTCGGAAACGAGGAACCATTGACAATTTTCAAACGTATTTAGACCTTGAAAATCAATTTAAAAACTTGATCAAAGGTAAAAAACGTGCTTATTGGCGAAATTTCGTGGGAGGTTTGTCACGAGAAACGTCAATGAAAAAATTATGGAAAGTGGCTCGAAACATGAGAAATCGCTCTTCATCGAATGAAAGCGAGGAACATTCACATCGATGGATTTTTAATTTTGCGCGAAAGGTTTGTCCCGATTTCGCTCCCGTGCAAAGAATTGTTCGAGATATACCACAAGATAGGTGCGATCTTGATTCCGAGTTTTCGATGGTAGAATTCTCTCTTGCTCTCCTTTCAAGTAACAATTCGGCTCCAGGATCGGATAGAATTAAGTTCAACTTGTTGAAAAACCTTCCCGATGTGGCCAAACATCGCTTGTTGAATTTATTCAATAAGTTTCTGGAGCATAATGTTGTTCCGGATGATTGGAGACAAGTACGAGTTATAGCTATTCAAAAACCCGGAAAACCCGCGTCCGACTTCAATTCGTACCGCCCAATAGCAATGCTGTCTTGTATACGGAAATTGTTGGAGAAAATGATCTTGTTTCGCCTTGATCGTTGGGTTGAAACGAATGCCTTACTCTCAGATACACAATATGGGTTCCGCAGGGGCAAGGGGAGGAATGATTGTCTTGCGTTGCTTTCTTCAGAAATTCAAATGGCTTACGCCGAAAAAAAACAAATGGCTTCAGTATTCTTGGACATAAAGGGGGCCTTTGATTCTGTTTCAATAGAGGTTTTGTCAGACAAATTACACTCTCGGGGTCTGCCGCCTCTATTGAATAATATGTTATATAACTTGCTTTGTGAGAAACATTTGAACTTTTCTCACGGAGATTCGGCAGTAAGTCGGTTCTCTTACATGGGCCTCCCCCAGGGCTCATGTTTAAGCCCCCTTTTGTACAACTTCTATGTAAGCGACATCGACAATTGCCTTACACAAAATTGCAGCCTAAGACAACTTGCAGATGATGGAGTGGTGTCTGTCGTAGGATCAAACGAATCCGACCTGCAAGGACCCTTACAAGATACTTTGAACAATTTTTCAACCTGGGCCATTGGGCTAGGGATCGAATTCTCCACGGAGAAAACAGAGATGGTGGTTTTTTCTAGGAAGCATAGACCAGCAAAACCAAAGCTTCAACTTTTGGGTAAACCGATCACTCATGCTATGTCATTCAAGTATCTTGGGGTCTGGTTCGACTCCAAATGTACTTGGGGGGTCCATATTAGGTATCTGAGTAAAAAATGTCAACAAAGAATAAACTTTCTCCGTACAATTACCGGCACCTGGTGGGGAGCCCATCCCGAAGATCTTATAATGTTGTATCGAACAACTATTCTCTCAGTGATGGAGTATGGCAGTTTCTGTTTTCAATCAGCTGCCAAAACACACCTCATTAAACTCGAGCGAATTCAGTATCTTTGTCTCCGTATTGCGTTGGGATGTATGCCCTCAACGCATACCATGAGTCTCGAGGTTTTGGCAGGCCTACTCCCACTAAAAGATCGCTTCAATTTATTATCTCTTCGGTTCCTCATCCGGTGTAAGGTTATGAACCCATTGGTGATCGGGAATTTTGAGCAGCTGATCGAGCTAAATTTTCACTCCGGATTCATGAGTTCATATCATGAATTCATCTCCATGCAGGTTGATCCTTCTTCGTATATTCCCAACCGTGTTTGTTTTCCTGACTACATCAATTCCTCTGTGCATTTTGATCTGTCCATGAAACAGGATATCCATGGATATTCAGATTATCAACGATCGAGGATCGCTCCAACGATCTTCGATTCAAAGTATGGGGGTATCAATTGTGATAATATGTACTTTACTGATGGGTCCTCTATGAATGAGTCCACAGGATTTGGAGTGTTCAACGAAATTTTTAGCACCTCCCACAGTCTTCAGAATCCTTGCTCAGTGTATATTGCTGAATTGGCAGCGATATACTGGGCGCTGGACAGCGTCGCCTCACGACCTGTTGAACACTATTACATTGTAACGGATAGTCTTAGCTCTGTCGAAGCTATCCGTTCAGTGAGGCCGGAAAAGCACTCGCCGTACTTCCTTGAGAGAATACGAGAAATTTTGAGTGCTTTATCCAGACGCTGTTATGTCATTACCTTTGTCTGGGTCCCTTCACATTGCTCAATTCCGGGTAATGAGAGGGCTGACTCATTAGCAAAGGTAGGTGCGATTGAAGGCGACATTTACCAGCGTCAAATCGCCTTCAATGAATTTTTTTCTTTAGTCCGTAAAAATACCATCGCTAACTGGCAACGCAAATGGAACGAAGATGAATTGGGCCGGTGGTTTCACTCGATTATCCCTAAGGTTAGCCTCAAACCGTGGTTCAAAAGTCTGGACTTGAGTCGGGACTTTATTCGCACCTTCTCCCGACTCATGTCCAATCACTGTTCGTTAGATGCGCTTCTCTTTCGTTTCAATCTTTCCAGCAACAATCTCTGCGTCTGTGGTCAAGGTTATCACGACATCGAGCATGTTGTTTGGTCGTGCGAGATGTATCTTGTCGCCAGATCGAATTTAGAAAACTCCCTTCGGGCCCGAGGAAGACAGCCCAATGTGCCGGTGAGAGATGTGTTGGCTCGGTTAGACCTTGATTACATGACCCAAATATATGTTTTCCTTAAAGCTATCGATCTTCGTGTGTGATTGTACCTATGTCCTTATACCCTCCTTTTCATCCATTGCGAGCGATTGGCCCCCTTGGTATAAACAGTAAAATAAGTTGAAATGTAAATATACAATAGATTTAAGAATCGAGTGTGATCATCAACATTGTAACAATTCCCTTATATCCCATCCCTTTCCTGAAAGATGTCACCCTCTAAACTCGAGTAAACCGCGAGTAATCGGTTTTCCACCTTACTAACCATAGTGTTAGGAAAATTATTTATGTATAGTTTTAAAACATATACTAAGGAATTCGGCTCCTTTAAACTAATGTAACTGAGCCTGTAAAAATAAACGATTTATATAAAAAAAAAAAAATAGATACAGTCTGGTGAAAACTGTCGCCATAATTTTTCGAGCTGTTTTGTTGCATTTCTGATATATTGCTTTGGGAAACATTTCGCGTCATTTCAAAATAAGCAATGTGTTGCGAACACATGACGTTCGAGAAAGAACTCGATTCGATAATATTCAATTTACATAATAGGGGCCAATATTTCCAATAGATAGATCTTATACCTCTAATTACTAATTGAGGAATAAAATAATCATCTTGGGTATATTTTTATGGAAAATGAATGCTTTGTGTGACAATTTCCTTAAAAAATCAACAATGTTGATTAATGAGACTCAATTTTTAGTAATAATTATTTTTATTTTATGGATTAATGTATCATTGAACATTTATTAGTATGACCTATGTTTTTTCTTTAATTAACCCTCCTACACTCGAGCATACGATCTCACAGATCGAGAATAAATAGTTTTGTTTAGAGAAGGCTGAATTGAGTGGTTATTGGAACTGAATGAAGTTGATGAAAAAATATTTTCTGAAGTTGTTAATTATATATTTTCTTACTTCAAATAAACACAAATAACGCCTTAAAATACACAATAGCTAAATTACAGAGACACGCACAGTCTGTGACAGTATACGAGTTATGATTTTGTGCGCGAGTACAAATTGGTGAGGACTTTGTTTCATTATCTGTTAATTTTCTGATGATTTTTTGATACAATCAACGTTGGTAGACCGCAACCAAACACTTGAACAATTAGTCGCCCGTGATGCTCGAAAGTTTGGCCACCCCTGATCTATATATATTAATTTAAACCAAATATTGCGAAGACGAAAATAATCTCCTTCACACGTAGACAGTCGTTCATTCGCTTCGACTATAGTACAAACTCGGTCTCCCTTGAGCGTGTAAACTCTATTCGTGATCTTGGTGTGATAATTGATAGCAAGCTGCAGTTCAACGAGCACATAGCACGGACCACGGCCAAAGCGTTTACAGTTTTTGGATTTTTATAACGTAGTACGCAGTTCTTCACCGATGTGTATGCTCTATAGGCCTTGTACTGTTCGCTTGTGCGAAGCATACTGGAATATGCTGTCCCGGTGTGGGCTCCGTACCATGCAGTACAGTGTATGAAAATTGAAAGAGTCCAAAAAAGCTTCCTGCGCTACGCTTTACGCCACCTACCGTGGAGGGACGGTTCCAGACTTCCGGAGTATACCGATTGTTGTAAACTAATCAACCTCGAAATACTTGCATCCAGACGAACTAAACTGCGACGTCTGTTCGTGTTTGACCTGCTGACAGCTAACATAGATTGCCCGTCTCTTCTTCAAAATGTCAACATAACTGTACCTCAACGTCGACTACGTAACCAGCTTTTTATTTCGCTCCCTACGAGTAGAACGACGTTTGGATATTGGATACTACAATCCTTTTCATGCATGTTTGAAAGATTTTAATAATGTTAGTGCAGTGTTCGAATTAAATATAAATAAAGCTGTTTTTAAACTTAGACTTAAGAATATAAGTTAAGATGTTGTCTGTACGAAAAAATTCAAAAACGAAATAAATAAATAAATAAATAAATAAAAAATCTGTGGATTAGGGAATCGTCATGTATAAGATATCAAAAAATTCTTAGAGAATTTCCAATTCGATTGGTATGCAAAGTATCAACGTTCGTTGGCAGCAAAAAATAACAATAAATTATGTCACAAAAACGTGACATGTTTTCTGATACAGTCCCCTTACCGAAGAACGTGGATAAGTAGGACAAGTTGGTTCATGTGAAATGCAGGAGACCAAATTTTCTAAATTTTAAAACAGAGCAAAGTAGTCTACACAAGAATATATATATATATATATATATATATATATATATATATATATATATATATATATATATATATATATATATATATATATATATATATATATATATATATATATATATATATATATATATATATATATATATATATATATATATATATATATATAATCTTGTTGTGGCCTTCGACGTTCAGCTTTTAAAAAACGTTTATTATAATCAACATACAGTTTATTATCTAAATATCATTTATTAAGCAAACGTGGACGGTCACGGAAAGAATTTGAATGAGAACTGAACAGCGTCGTGGGTTCTGCTGCTGATATATATCGATGAGTAATGCTGATGCAGCGGAACGATGGCTATTGGCTGGCCGCGATCGTACGATGTTTGGAATGTGCTGATCGTGGTCCTTTGGTGTGCATATCATAACGTGATTCATCGGGGGGGTAAAAAAGTGTCGTCCTCGGCACTTGGTTGGTTATTCTGAATTCCTGGCAGGATGTTGTTGAGTTCGAGGTTTATCAACTTCTGGCGTTTCCTTGATTTCCTTTGTTGAGTAGCTTTCAGATGATAATAGATTAAAAATAGAATAATAATCAATAGAGTTGAGGACAGGGATGTCCCTCCTACTAGACTCCATTTCCATTTTTGGTCGGATTCTTGTTGAAGGAATACTTTGTCTAAATGTTTCCTGTTCGAGAGTGCTACTTCTTCTATTTTTGCCACATCGTGATCGTTTATGATTTGCTTTTTAATGGAAAGGTCATGAAGAGCTCCTTGGAATGTTTCAACTTCGCTAATTTTGTCGATTGAAGTAAAGTTGCGTTCCATGTAGGTAACCGTGCAGTTCGAGAAAGATATTATGAAACTTCCGGAAAGATGTCTGTTACTAGGTCCGCAATCGGAACGTAACTCCTGGTCTTTTGCATTAGTGATCAGGACCTTGTTATTAGCTATTAATTTTGCAGATGTTTCTTCACTTTTTTCCATCACACAATGCGGATCGTTGCCCATTATAAGTGGGTAAATGCATGAGTCTTTGAACTCTTTTGTGTAAATGTTTAATTGGACGTAGTTTTCTGGTTCCGTTGTGGTAAGGAGTTGTCTACCTTGTTTGATTACGAATTGGGGATATTCTTTTATAACAATACCGTTCTGATTTATTGGGTATATACGGATAATTGTTGATTCTTCCGGTTCCATTTCTGGGACGTGGATAATGTACAGTAAAGTATTTTCGCTAGTGGCTATTTTTGGGGTCACTAGATTGAGTGCTTCTTCAGGTATGTCCATTTGAATTCCTTGATTGTTGAGGATGGTTTTTATCAGGTTAATTTCTTTGCTGGATAATATTCTGCTATTTGTAACTCGCATTTTAGAGAAGAGTACTGCTTCTTGAATGTTGATTAGAATTTTGTTGATAGTGTCGATGTTCAGAATTGTTGTAATTATGTCGATATCGTCGAGGATGATTTGATTGATATGCTGTTTCTCAATTATTTGATTAATTGCGGTTGTTAATTCAGAGATACTGTTGCCAATCTGTTCGTTGATTTTGATTTGATGATTGTTCTCGCTGACTAGTTGGTTCAAGCTCCTGTTGATGATTCGTAGGTCTTGGGCGTCGGGGCTGCCGGCGATCCATTTCCATGCTGTGCCTATGATGTCCCATCTTCTGGTCCTCTTATGAATAGTTGGTTTAATTTGTAGAAAATTAGAATACAATTCGCGTATTTTATGCTTGCTAATCTGATTAAGTACATTATTATTCTTTTGATTATTGTATACCAAACTTGTAAGTTGGTTGATTGTTGACTCTAGGTCTGTAAGATTAATTGGATGTATTATCCTAATATTTCCCGTTTGGATTTTGCAAGAACCAATCTTCTGCATTAATATAAGATCGTTATGAAGATTTCTTATGGTGAGCTCCTGACATGAAATTCTTGAGATGACGATGATGATTCCTATGTATGAGATGAGCATCTGTAATACAATGTGAGATAGAAAGAGAAAAGTTATCTTTTTTTTGGTCTTTTAATTTTATTTTTGTGTCTTTTTATTTCGCAGTTATTTTTGAATGTGCGATCTGTTACTTCGTTAGCATTGGTTTTGTTGGCTCTAGCTTGTTTTTTGGTACGGATGTTGGGAATAACAAAAACTTCCTGTTTATCATTAATAATTGGAGGTTCCTCTTTCTTTGAATTTTGTTTTACAATTTGTTTTTGTGATTTTTCCATATTTAACTTAGCTTTGAGGAATAATTCTTGTGCGTCTTTAATTATTTCTTGAGGGTTAACAATATTATTTTGGTTAAAGAGAATTTCGTTTGGTGTGTATTGTGTTGAAGAATGTACAGTGTTATTATATAATGCTACAGATAATTTAACAATTGATTTTGTGCCCATAGTTCTGAATTTATGCTTGTTTGTATTAAATATTTCAATAATGGTAGAATGTGCACGTTCTATTTGTCCGTTGGATTCGGAAGATGCTGCGTAGTCTATCTGTGTTCCTAGTTGGCTGAGAAAGTCTTTAAGATGAATAGATCTGAATGTTGTTTCATGATCTGTTATGATTTGTCTGGGCACTCCAAATGTACTTATGTATTTTCCTAGTGCTTTTTGAACATGTACTAAATTCTTTGATTTTATAAATATCATTTGAAGATGTTTTGAAAATGAATCAATAAGTGACAAAAAGGAATGTTTATCTATTATGAATATATCCATGTGTATTCTTTCTAATGGTTTTTCGGTAATGGGCCTAGGAGAAATTTTTATGTTGAATGGTTTCCTCTCATATTTATGGGTATTACATATTTCACAAGAGTTTATAAATTTTCTCACTTTTATGCACATGTTGGGGAAAAAATAAGATCTTTTAATTTGAGCTTCAACTTCGGTAATACCGCGATGTGCCCTTTCATGTTCTTTTGCAATTAATTGGTCCTGTCTATTTTCATTTTGAACATCTTCTACCATTCGGTCTGTGAAAACAAAATGGCCTTTCTGACTAAAGTTTTCCTTGTAAGATTCCTGGATAGTTTGGATGAGGTTTTCTGGAGCCATGAGAGCAGTTTGTCTACCGTTATGAAAGAGTTTGAGAAAGTGTGTAACTTGATCTTTATCGAAAGAATTTTGAGATACTATAGTTCTGTGATAATTTTGGAATAGGGTTTCTTGTATTATGGTATCCAGTCGAGAAATTCTGAAAATCATTTGGTTACGGAAATAATTTAACGGGCGTTCGGAGAAATGGATGAAATAGTTGGAGGAGTCGTCGGCAGAGTGAATTGTTTGGGAATCGGAAAGGTTTGGATGGTTCTCGGGATTGTCCGATTGTGGGGGATTATTGGTGACAGATGCTTCACCGTCCTCTTGGTCTCTAGGATCTGAAATATTAGAAGATGTGTTATTATTTGTGATACAAACATTTGCTTCAATTGGCATTCTGCTTAAGGCGTCTGCTACAACATTGGATTTTCCTTCCTTGTATTTAATCTCGTAGTCGTAATTCTCTAGGTCTAGGCGCCATCGTAAGATTTTAGAATTCTTATCAGAAGTTTTGATAAACGTTAGAGGCTTATGGTCCGTAACAAGAGTGAATTTTTGACCATACAGGTAAGGTTTAAATTTATTTACCGCCCATATTATGGCTAATGCTTCTTTCTCATTTGTGGCGTATCGTGACTCGGTATCCGAAAGTGTTCGTGATGCAAATGCGATTGGCCTTTCGACATTGTCCTGTATCTGTGATAGGACAGCTCCTAATGCAAAGCCAGATGCATCCGTAGTTAAAATGAAGGGATGATCAAATTGCGGATATGCCAGTACTTGGTCTGTGGATAGTATTTTTTTAAGAGTATTAAAGGAATTTATGTATGAAGTGTCTTGTAATTCAATTGTCGAGTCTTTCTTTAAATACTTCGACATGGGTCGTGTGATTTTTGAAAAATCCTTAATAAATCTTCTGTAATAACCGATTAAACCTAGAAATTGTTTAATTTCTTTTTGATTTTTCGGTAAAGGCCATTGAAGAATTTTTTCAATTTTTTCGGGATTTGGTTTTACTCCTTCGGATGTTATGATGTGTCCTAAAAATTCTGTTTGCCTTTTCAAAAACTCGCATTTATCTAATTGAATTTTTAAATTGAAATCGGATAAACGCTTTAAAATTAATTGAAGGTTTTCTAAGTGGTTCTCTAGATTATATCCAATAATAATTATATCGTCAAGATACACGTAGCACTTCGTTCCAATATAATCACCGAGGATATCATTCATTGCTCTCTGAAAGGTTGCGGGAGCATTTTTAAGCCCAAAAGGCATTCTAGTGAATTCAAAATGCCCTTTGTCTGTAGAAAAAGCTGTTTTCTCGATATGTTTCGGGTCCATTGGAATTTGGTGGAATCCCGATTTTAAATCAAGAGTTGTGAAATATTCAGATTTTCCTAGGGAATCCAAAATTTCTTCAATTTGAGGCATAGGATATTTATCGTCTATAGTATGTTCGTTAAGCTTCCTATAATCGATTACGACTCGTATTTTTTTCTTTCCAGATGCGTCTGTTTTTTTTGGGACCACCCATATGGGTGAGGAGTACGGACTTTTGGAAGGTCGAATTATTCCATTATCTAACATTTCTTGTATTTGTTCATGAACATCTAGTTTGAAATGATGTGGGTACCGATAATTTTTTGTGTAAATTGGCATATCGTTAGTGGTTAAAATTTTATGTTTAGTGGCTGATGTGGATGTGAGTTTTTCCCCCTTTTTAGATACAACTGCTTGATGTTGGTGAAGAATTTGAATTAATTTGGTTTTTTCTAATGATGAAAGATGATTTGTTCTAATGATGTCATTAATTTCATTTTCAGAAATACATTCTGAGTGTTTTATTAGGAAGGGAGAAATGGTTTCAAAATTGTTAACTGTTAATCCAATTTTCGGGATATTTATGGGGTTTCTACATGTGGAAATTACATTGACGGTTGTTTTATTATTTTCTGCTCTATAGAGTCCAGGATTAATAAAGATATTTTTGTAAAGTTTTTGATAAGAGGGGACAAGCCAATCACCGTTATTTGTGGTCTCAATTGTTACAAAATGATTGTAAAGTTGTTTGGTGGGGTAAAATTTGGCATATGAAAATTGTTTGTCTAATAGTGTTAGTGTTTCGTCTTCGTAATTGATGCGTGCTTTGAGTTCTGCCAATGTTTCCGATCCTATTAAGCCGTCGAAAAAGTTGTGAAATTTCAAGACGTAAAACGTGAAGGGTTTGAAAGCGCCGTTAAACAAAGCAATTTTTCCTTTTTCGGTTACACTGTTGGTTCCACACACGTTTTTTATTTTCGTATTTGGTACGGTGCTAGTTTTTCCCAAGATTCCTGGTGCAATAATATTTTTGTTTGCTCCAGAATCTATCAAAATATTTAGGGTTTGATTATTTTTAGGATGTTTAATTTTGAGATAGGGTAAGTAATTTAAGTTGGATTTAGATTTGTGTATCCCAAGTGAAAATTTAGATCAAGATCATCTTCAGATTCAGTGTCTGATTTTGCAATATCATCCTCAGGATCATCTTTGACTGTCTCATGGTTATTTATTGTTTTCCTATTTATTGTCAGACGGCTCTGTGTAGTAGTAGCGTCCATCGGTTCAATTTCATTTCGCTCTCTTTTTTGATCCAATTTGAAGGGTTTCTGATTTTTATTCAATTGAGGATTTTTACTGCTTGATTTGTTATCGAAATCTTTGTTCTTCTGATACTTTTTTGGAGAATAATCAAAAGTCATGTTTTGTGCTGTTATTTCTTTTGATTTGAATTTACATAGAAATGCATAGGCATCTTCTATATCTTTCGGCCTTGCGGCTTGAGCATAGCCAAAATATGGTTCGATTAGTCCGGCGATGAAAGCAGCCAAGGCGTCTTCTTCTATAAAATCGTTTATGACTTCCCAGTTGTTACGGTATTTTTCTGTTTGTTTCGCCAAGGTCTTAATATTTTGAATAATATTTTTTGATTTATTGTAGTATCTCGAAATACTCATATTTTCAGTCATTTTACATTGCCATAACTGGCATTTATACGTGGAAAGTTCTTGACGATCGCCGAGAGCATTTGTCAGAACTTCCGAAATTTGCTCAAAATTGTCTGGGTTACCGGCAAGACATATTATGTCTTTTGCTTTCCCTTGGATTTTATGTATTACTGCAGTGGTATACATTTTAAATTGCACTGGCGTAACGTGCTCTTTGAAAGCATTGAGTGTTTCCTGAGCAGTTGTTAGCCACGCATTCAATTGTTTCGAATTGCCGTCGAATGTTGGAATCATTTTGATTGGATCCGGAATTCTGCATAGCATCTCAAAACTGGTTGTTGGTTGGTGATATTCGTATATTACCGGTTGTGCAGTAGGTTGTTCTGCTGGCGTTGTTCCATTTAAATGCGATTCAATTTGCAGGAACATGGCGTCATGTTCCTTTTGTTTGGTGGAAAATGCGTCCATCATCTCCATCATTTTCTGGAGTTGCGCGCCGATTTGCTCCATATCTGAGCTTTCTTCAATTAATAAATTTTCCAATGAGGGGGGATTCTCAATTGGGATGTGTGCCAAGTCTCCTGAGTCAACGGATGAAATGGTTTCTTCTGAGTCCGAAGAGTCGCAATTGCTGTGATTAATGCTTTTCCACAAGCTGCGAGTTTTCTTCAGAGCACTTTTTGGTGTTTTTGGCATTAATGAAGCCTTGCACCGTTTACACAAATTTGTTAATTTTTAAGCACACACGTTCGCTTAGAACTCGTGTGGCTTCTGGAAGTGTGCTTCGCTTAGAATTCACAATTCCAGGTGGAGTAAAACTTCTCTTAGAACACTTTTACTCCACGCGGTAAGTAATAATTAAAATTGCGTCCGAGTCTCTCTCTTAGAACGGACTTCGATGCACAACAAAAAAAATCACTGACCGGGGCGAGTTTTATTTCACTTAGAATGTGGGGGCGTAGAAAGAAGAGAGAAAAAAACTTACCGTTTGCAATCGTGTGTGCGGGGTTCTTCGGTTCTTCCAGTGGTGGGGTGCGGTGTGCGGTGGAACCTCAACTCTTTCGTCACTTTGATAGCGGCGTCAGATGCTAGCACTTTCTACAGTTCGTATTAATGTTTCGCGGATTCACTCTAATCGGATTTACCAATCCTGATTATAACACTGTTTTTTCACACTCGTTACTATTCCACTCACTGAAACCGCACGGCTGCGCCAATCTTGTTGTGGCCTTCGACGTTCAGCTTTTAAAAAACGTTTATTATAATCAACATACAGTTTATTATCTAAATATCATTTATTAAGCAAACGTGGACGGTCACGGAAAGAATTTGAATGAGAACTGAACAGCGTCGTGGGTTCTGCTGCTGGTATATATCGATGAGTAATGCTGATGCAGCGGAACGATGGCTATTGGCTGGCCGCGATCGTACGATGTTTGGAATGTGCTGATCGTGGTCCTTTGGTGTGCATATCATAACGTGATTATATATATATATATATATATATATATATATATATATATATATATATATATATATATATATATATATATATAGTTATAACTGCATGACTGTACCAGATAACGTGGACACTAATACAAACAAGAGAAGACAAACATCGAGCAGGCAGATAATGAATCACATACCCACAAAAGAGGGTAAGCAAATACCAGGTAACAGACCTCTAGCAGCGTGGCTTCCTCCAGCACCACAAGCAGGGAACAAGAGTTTAGTTTTTATAGTTAGTCTTATCCGGCCTTTCTTACGAAAAGTTGTGAAAAATAAAGTTAATTCTTGAAACTAACTTAGACTCATTATTGGCGCAGCCGTCCGGAACAGGCTGAGTGATCACGTGTTTTAACAGTGGAAAGTGTTTCTTTAAATACGAAAGTGATTCCGCGAAAGCATCGGCGGCGAGAGAGTTTAAAACTGCCGTTTGAATTGAGGATCCCCCGGCACCGATCATTTGGAGCACCAGCATCGTCAGCAAGAACCAGGACACGATTAGCAGAAAACCGTAAGTTTTTTTAATTTTCTTCAGTGCTCCCACTATCCAAGTTAAAATTACTTGCGAGGAGATTTCGCGCACTAACAAATAGACGCCTAATCTCTGCAGAAAGGTCGCACTACCAGATAGACGATTTTTCTGCTTCAATTTCGACGTACTACCAGATAGGCGCCGATTTCGAATATTTTTTTTTTCGTCACGAAAAACATTCTCTATTTATGAGCCAGTTACGAAAAATCCTGTTCGCGCCACGCATACCAAAAAGCGACGACGAACGTAGTGATAGTGACAGTGAGTGCTCTTACGATTCAGGAGATTTATCGCACGTACCAGTCGAAAATCTTAAAATCAATCTTGAAAAATTATCCATAAACGAAATGGATGGACAACAACAACAGCAACAACAACAAACATCAGAACAGCTGTTACAGCAACTAGTTGAACAAATTAGCTCATTGAACATGAATATGAAGCAGATCTCACTGAAGCAACAAGTTCACGAAAATATGTTCCAAAACATTAATAACCCTTCAACATCAAATACACCGTTTTTTTCTGCCATGCCACAAGCTTCAATGACGGGCGATATTTTTCGGATTCCAGATCCAATCAAATCCATACCAACTTACGATGGAAGCCGAAAGCAATTGCAATCCTGGCTTACAACCGCTGAAAATACATTGAACGTTTTCAGAGAAATTGTGAACGAACAAACGTACAACATCTATGTACAAGCTGTTCTCAATAAAATTATAGGAAATGCAAAGGATGTGGTCTGTCTTGCTGGCAACCCACTTATTTTTGAGGATGTGAAAAAAGTTCTTATCGACGCCTTTGGCGATCGCCAGGAACTGGCTACATATAAAGCCCAGCTCTGGGCCAACAAACAAAATGCCGACATGAATATCCATAAATATTATAAACGCACAAAAGACATCGTGCAAAACATAAAATCAATAGCAAAGCAAAATCCAGAATATAACAACAGCTGGAGAGTAATTTGCAAATTTATTGACGAGGATGCACTAGCCGCATTTATGGCAGGACTCAGACATCCATATTTCGGCTATGCCCAGGCAGCATGCCCCGAAAACTTAGAAAGCGCATACGCATTTTTATGCAAATTCATATCATCCGAGAGAATTTCTGCCACTCAACAGAGTTCACAGTACCAAAATCCTCAAAAGAGTTATAGTTTTAACAAAATCAGTCCTCCTGACGACAACGAACGCCATCGTAAAATTGTAAAAGAAAACAAAGTGATTGATAGGAACTTACCTTCATTCAATCGACCAAACTTTAACCAACTAAAACCACACTATCAAACACAACAAAATACAAAACTCGAACCTATGGAAATTGATCCATCACTACAAGGTAGATTAACATTAAATAGAAAAATCGTGAACAACCAAGAAGTCGATACAGATGAGGAAGAAAACACTTTGGAAGCAAATTTTTGCATGACCACGTCAACCAACTCAATAACGTAAAAACAATGGAACACAACTTTTTACCATACATAAAAATATGTAATACTGATGACAATAGTATTTTGAATATACTTATTGATTCAGGTGCGAACAAAAATATTATACGTCCTGGAATTTTAAAAAAAGCTAAGAAAATAAAACCAACTCTAACAAAAAATCTCGGTGGAAGCCGAATAATTTCATCGAAAGGACTTGCTACCCTACTCGGAGCAGATTTACCAGCACTAACACTTTACGAATTAGATTTCCATGAATTTTTCCACGGACTTATAGGATCCGAAACCCTTTCGCAATGCAACGCTATTTTAGATTACAATAAATTAAGCTTGAATTTGCTAGGAAAAACAGTTGAATTCCATAAGTATTACATAAAGGATCGACCGAAACAATTTAACCATATTATAAGCCTATCTAGTGACAAAAACGGAGATTGGTTTGTAGACAAACCAACTAAACTTTATAAAGATATTCAAATCGAACCAGGCTTATATAGATCAATAAACAATAATACCACATTTCTCGTCAGAACGAACGAACCCGTGGCTCCTAACACACCAACAGGAGCAAAATTGATACTAAAAGTAAATAATTTTCAATGCTATAACTTTCTCTCGTCGAAAAACACGTCAGAAAAAATACCTTTAGAAACCATCGAAAATTTTATTAGAACAGAACATTTATCCGAATTCGAAAAATTAAAAACGCTAGAAACACTTGCCAAATACGATAAAGTTATACTTCAAAATAACGAAAAGTTGACATCAACGACCACAGTTAAACACAAGATAAATACAGTAGACGACAGTCCTGTTTATACGAAAACCTATCGATATCCACATGCACATAAAGAGACGGTTAAGGAATGAATCGAAGAAATGCTTGAAAACGGAATTATTACACATTCCGAATCTCCCTGGAATGCACCAATTTGGGTTGTTCCCAAAAAAACCGATACATCCGGCAAGAAAAAATTTCGTGTCGTTATAGACTACAGAAAATTGAACGAAAAAACTGTGGATGATCGACATCCTATACCACAGATAGAGGATATCTTAGACAACTTGGGAAAATCTTGCTATTTCACAACTTTAGACTTAAAATCTGGATTCCACCAAATAGAACTCGATGAAGGCTCTAGACAAAAGACAGCTTTTAGCACCGACTTAGTGCATTATGAATTTCTGCGGATGCCATTTGGATTAAAAAATGCACCCGCAACCTTCCAAAGAGCGATGAATTTTATCCTAGGAAACCTCATTGGTAAAATATGTTACGTATACCTAGATGACATCATAATATTTGGTGATAGTTTGAAAAAACACTTAGAAAACCTGGGGAAAGTACTCGAGAAATTAGAATTATCCAATTTAAAAATTCAGCTAGACAAGTGTGAGTTTTTAAAAAGAGATTGCGAATTTCTAGGCCACATCATCACAGCAGATGGGATTAAGCCAAATCCGGAGAAAATAAAGGAAATACAAAAATGGAACCTACCAAAGTCACAAAAAGAAATAAAGCAGTTTTTAGGTTTGTTAGGATACTATAGGAAATTTATAAAAGATTATTCCAAACTTGCTCAACCAATGACCAAATATTTAAGGAAAGATAAAGAACTCGATATTAAGGATGCACAATATATACAAGCATTCGAAAAATGTAAGAAAATCTTAACGACTGACCCCATATTAATTTATCCTAACTTCGAAAAACAATTTTTTCTTACGACAGACGCCTCAAACTATGCTTTAAGAGCAGTTTTGTCTCAAATACTCGAAGGACGAGATCACCCAGTTGCATTTGCATCAAGAACCCTTAATAAACACGAAATAAATTATTCCACAACAGAGAAGGAGGCACTAGCAATTATTTGGGCAATTGAAAAATTTAAGCCATACTTGTACGGTAACAAATTTACCCTTATAACCGACCACAAACCACTCACTTTTATTAAAAATTCAAACAAAAACTCGAAAATTCTTCGATGGAGACTAGAATTAGAAAATTATGACTATACAGTGCAATATAGAACCGGCAAAACAAATGTAGTTGCCGATGCACTAAGCAGAAAAGTAGAAACTAACAATAATGAAATCAACCCCACTGGTACCGAATCTTTGCAAAATAATGCCTCACAATCTGCAACGAACACGATTCATTCTGCCGACGCATCGACAGATTATTTTATACACTTCACCGAGAGACCAACAAACTATTATAAAAATCAAATAATTTTCAAACATTCAGAAACCAATTCCATAACACACAAAACTATTTTCCCAAATCACACAAGAACCATTATTTGCAGCAACCACCTCGACAAACAAACACTGACGGATGCAATTAAAAAATGTCACAATGGAAGACAAACTGCTATTCTTCTGCCCGAGAATATTATGCAATTAATTCAAGAAGTATTCCAAGAAAGCTTCTCAAACTCTCCATCACACTTTGTAATAACGCAAAATATGGTGGAAGATGTTACATCTGAACAAAGACAGGACGACATTGTAAAAAAGGAACACGAAAGAGCACATCGTGGAACGCAAGAAGTGGAAAAGCAGCTTAAACGTGCCTATTACTTTCCTAACATGATTAAGAAAATCAAAGACTATAACAACACTTGCACTACGTGTTTTCAACATAAGTACGATCGAAAACCGTATAATATCAAAATTTCCCCTAGACCAATAGAAAAATGCCCATTCCGAAGAGTTCATATGGATATTTTCGGGATGGATAAAAATAATTACCTCTCCCTTATTTGTGCTTTTTCTAAACACTTACAATTATTAAGAATAGAAACAAGAAACACAATCGACATACAAAATGCCCTCACAACATACTTTGCAAACTTCGGAATACCACAAACAATCGTTTGTGACCACGAAGCATCTTTTACTAGTATACAATTGAAAGGCTTCCTAGGAAATCTTGGAATTGAGATGGAATTCGCATCCTCCTCTGATTCGAATGGACAAATAGAAAAAACACACAGTACAGTTATTGAGCTTTTTAACACAAATAAACATAAATACCCAACATTAACCTCCTCACAGATCATAGCAATGATTACGTCTCTATATAACGAAACAGTACATTCGTCCACTTCCTTCAAACCAAATGAGGTCATATTCAATCAGAGGAACCTCTTTAATCCAGCGGAAATTTCCGAAGCTGCCCAAAAGGTATTCGACGAAGTCATGGTTAATCTGTTAAAGTCAAAGAAAAACATGGAAAAAACACAACGACGAAAAGGAAAACCCTCCAACCATAGAAACCGATCAAGACGTTTTTATAAAGAAAGCTACCAGAAAAAAAGTAGATCCCCGATTCACATTATCAAAGTGCATAGAGAACCACAGCAAAACATTCAAAATACCCAGAAACGTGAAACGACACAAAAATAAAATTAAACGTTTAAGAAATTGAATTCAAACACTAATAATATTCTCTATAATTACAGGAAGTACAGACCAGCCATCTAGGACCAAGAGCTTCGGACTTTCAACATTATCGCAATATAACTAATACATTCTTAACTTATTACAGGTTCACTCACAACCATTGGCCCAGAACAAAGGAAACACCTATTCTAAAACCCAAAAAAAAAAAAAAATCAAAAAATCAAAATGAATATTCCCCTTTCTCGGAGAAATTACTAAAACAAGAAAGGACATAATATAACGACGATTGTAGACAACAATAAAAAAAGGAAATCTACTAAATAATATAAATAGAGATAGGAATCATTTTTTTTAAAAAAAAAATCGATAACTAGGAATTAGGAACATCTGACCAGCATAATTATCATCTTCTAACTCTTATGAGAATACATTGTAGAATATAAGAAATTATCTATACATTATTACTTTATTCATTTCAAATTATTGTAACCCTTTGACCAATCTACGGTTGCAAATTCAAACTATGCTGAAATACACATTAGCTTAAGTGAGATAGTTGTAGAAGCAGGAATAACATTTTAAACACAGATTAGATGTGGAAAGCTGGAAACCACAACACACAGTAGCTGAGGATTACGAACAGGACATTTAATAAGCCGGTTGTCGAAAATCATCTACAAAATGAGTTATTAGTTTAGCCCAAGCATCTCACAGAAATCGTATCAGGTTCCTCAATAGAAGTGAATGAACTGCAAAGTTTAATAACATCATAAAACAAAGACGGGTGGATCGATGTTTCTCAACATTATGGAAAATTTTACGCAAAAAAAAAAGCAGTCAGCAACGAATCGTTATTGCTCATTCTACTCCTCCCGAAACACGAGAAAATCGATGTTATTCGATTTATCTTCAACTATAAAGAAGTTAATGAAAACCCACAAAATGACGTACTGCGCTGCTACCGCATCTCCGACTAGCATACCATCAGTGCCTAAAGCAACCGCAGACAATAATGGATAAAAATACAGTCCAAAATTCAAACAAATAATAGAAAACCGTATTACGCACCAAACTGAAATCTAATCGTTGCCCAGACAATAGAGCTCTTCAAAAAGTATATTCAAGAAATACTTCATAACTCGCTTATAAAGAAAAAAAAAAAAAAAGACACGTGACATTGCTAAAATATAAAACCAAACGCGAGAGAATCGACACCGCTTGCAACATGTCTATTTAAAACAACTGGATATGAAACTGAATTTTCCGGAGGAACATCAACCAACAATATTACGATCATCGTAATTTTCGCAGCAAAACCACAGATTCTGGTCATACAGACAGAAACGAAAATTCAAAGATGAAAAACCAAGTGCCGAGGACGACACTTCTTCACCCCCCGGAGGAGTTATAACTGCATGACTGTACCAGATAACGTGGACACTAATACAAACAAGAGAAGACAAACATCGAGCAGGTAAACATCGAGCAGGCAGATAATGAATCACATACCCACAAAAGAGGGTAAGCAAATACCAGGTAACAGACCTCTAGCAGCGTGGCTTCCTCCAGCACCACAAGCAGGGAACAAGAGTTTAGTTTTTATAGTTAGTCTTATCCGGCCTTTCTTACGAAAAGTTGTGAAAAATAAAGTTAATTCTTGAAACTAACTTAGACTCATTATCATATATATATATATATATATATATATATATATATATATATATATATATATATATATATATATATATATATATATATATATATATATATATATATATTCATATATATAAATGGAGTGATGTCTGTCTGTCTGTCTGATTCTTATAGACTCGGAAACTACTAAACCGATCGACATGAAAATTGGTATGTAGGGGTTTTTGGGGTCGGGGAAGGTTTTCGTGATATTTTGAGACCCCTACCCCCTCTCTAAGGGGGGGGCTGCCATACAAATGAAACACAAATTTCTGCATTACTCGAGAATTAATCAAGCAAACGAAACCAAATTAGGCATCTGGAGGTTCTAGGGTGCAATACATGATTCTATGGTGGTTAGATACTCCTCCCACTTCTCTTAGGGGGAGGGGGGGGGCTGCTATACAAATGAAAAACGAATTTCTGCATAACTCGAAAACTAATCAAGCAAATAAAACCAAAATTAGTCATATGGAGGTATAATGGTGCAATAAATGATTCTATGGTGGCTGGATATTCATCCCCCTCCTCTTTGTGGGGAATGGCCTGCAATACAAATGAAACACAAATTTCTGCATAACTCGAAACTAATCAAGCAAATGGATCCTAGTTTAGCATGTGAAGGTTCTAGGGGGCACGAAACGTTTCTATAGTAGATAGACACATCTCCCCTCTCTCTGAATGGGAGGGGGGCTGCCATACAAATGTTTCCAAAGATGTATTTGATGTTCTTCTTAACATGTCCGTTTTACCCCCCACCTCCCCTAAGAATGTTTGATAGATTGGTATTCCTTTCTCGGTTTTGTTTACACAATAAAATGTAAAAAATATTATGTATTTTTGTTTATTTTTTTATTGGTTTAAGTACCCCGTTTTCATTCTTGAACATTCCAGAAACGTGAAACGACACAAAAATAAAATTAAACGTTTAAGAAATTGAATTCAAACACTAATAATATTCTCTATAATTACAGGAAGTACAGACCAGCCATCTAGGACCAAGAGCTTCGGACTTTCAACATTATCGCAATATAACTAATACATTCTTAACTTATTACAGGTTCACTCACAACCATTGGCCCAGAACAAAGGAAACACCTATTCTAAAACCCAAAAAAAAAAAAAAATCAAAAAATCAAAATGAATATTCCCCTTTCTCGGAGAAATTACTAAAACAAGAAAGGACATAATATAACGACGATTGTAGACAACAATAAAAAAAGGAAATCTACTAAATAATATAAATAGAGATAGGAATCATTTTTTTTAAAAAAAAAATCGATAACTAGGAATTAGGAACATCTGACCAGCATAATTATCATCTTCTAACTCTTATGAGAATACATTGTAGAATATAAGAAATTATCTATACATTATTACTTTATTCATTTCAAATTATTGTAACCCTTTGACCAATCTACGGTTGCAAATTCAAACTATGCTGAAATACACATTAGCTTAAGTGAGATAGTTGTAGAAGCAGGAATAACATTTTAAACACAGATTAGATGTGGAAAGCTGGAAACCACAACACACAGTAGCTGAGGATTACGAACAGGACATTTAATAAGCCGGTTGTCGAAAATCATCTACAAAATGAGTTATTAGTTTAGCCCAAGCATCTCACAGAAATCGTATCAGGTTCCTCAATAGAAGTGAATGAACTGCAAAGTTTAATAACATCATAAAACAAAGACGGGTGGATCGATGTTTCTCAACATTATGGAAAATTTTACGCAAAAAAAAAAGCAGTCAGCAACGAATCGTTATTGCTCATTCTACTCCTCCCGAAACACGAGAAAATCGATGTTATTCGATTTATCTTCAACTATAAAGAAGTTAATGAAAACCCACAAAATGACGTACTGCGCTGCTACCGCATCTCCGACTAGCATACCATCAGTGCCTAAAGCAACCGCAGACAATAATGGATAAAAATACAGTCCAAAATTCAAACAAATAATAGAAAACCGTATTACGCACCAAACTGAAATCTAATCGTTGCCCAGACAATAGAGCTCTTCAAAAAGTATATTCAAGAAATACTTCATAACTCGCTTATAAAGAAAAAAAAAAAAAAAGACACGTGACATTGCTAAAATATAAAACCAAACGCGAGAGAATCGACACCGCTTGCAACATGTCTATTTAAAACAACTGGATATGAAACTGAATTTTCCGGAGGAACATCAACCAACAATATTACGATCATCGTAATTTTCGCAGCAAAACCACAGATTCTGGTCATACAGACAGAAACGAAAATTCAAAGATGAAAAACCAAGTGCCGAGGACGACACTTCTTCACCCCCCGGAGGAGTTATAACTGCATGACTGTACCAGATAACGTGGACACTAATACAAACAAGAGAAGACAAACTCTAGCAGCGTGGCTTCCTCCAGCACCACAAGCAGGGAACAAGAGTTTAGTTTTTATAGTTAGTCTTATCCGGCCTTTCTTACGAAAAGTTGTGAAAAATAAAGTTAATTCTTGAAACTAACTTAGACTCATTATTATATATATATATATATATATATATATATATATATATATATATATATATATATATATATATATATATATATATATATATATATATATATATATATATATATATATATATATATATATTCATATATATAAATGGAGTGATGTCTGTCTGTCTGTCTGATTCTTATAGACTCGGAAACTACTAAACCGATCGACATGAAAATTGGTATGTAGGGGTTTTTGGGGTCGGGGAAGGTTTTCGTGATATTTTGAGACCCCTACCCCCTCTCTAAGGGGGGGGCTGCCATACAAATGAAACACAAATTTCTGCATTACTCGAGAATTAATCAAGCAAACGAAACCAAATTAGGCATCTGGAGGTTCTAGGGTGCAATACATGATTCTATGGTGGTTAGATACTCCTCCCACTTCTCTTAGGGGGAGGGGGGGGGCTGCTATACAAATGAAAAACGAATTTCTGCATAACTCGAAAACTAATCAAGCAAATAAAACCAAAATTAGTCATATGGAGGTATAATGGTGCAATAAATGATTCTATGGTGGCTGGATATTCATCCCCCTCCTCTTTGTGGGGAATGGCCTGCAATACAAATGAAACACAAATTTCTGCATAACTCGAAACTAATCAAGCAAATGGATCCTAGTTTAGCATGTGAAGGTTCTAGGGGGCACGAAACGTTTCTATAGTAGATAGACACATCTCCCCTCTCTCTGAATGGGAGGGGGGCTGCCATACAAATGTTTCCAAAGATGTATTTGATGTTCTTCTTAACATGTCCGTTTTACCCCCCACCTCCCCTAAGAATGTTTGATAGATTGGTATTCCTTTCTCGGTTTTGTTTACACAATAAAATGTAAAAAATATTATGTATTTTTGTTTATTTTTTTATTGGTTTAAGTACCCCGTTTTCATTCTTGAACTATTTGGTCAGCCTGCCCATTATACAGGGTTTTCCAACTTTAAATTCCGAAAGTAAATTGAAGTAAAACACACTTAGAATTCGAATTTCGATGAAACTTTTATTTCAAATTAAAGTTTGGCTTATGCCATTATGTGTAAAATACAACATCATTCAAATGTCCACTTGGGGCTTCCTCGCACACCTTGATCCAGAACAGGTAATTTTCGATGACTTTTCTGCACATATGGGGCGGTATCTCGGTCATAACTTCACGAATGTTGTCTTTCAAATGTTCAAGAGTTTGTGGAGAGTTGGCATAGACACGGTCTTTCGCATAACCCCACAAAAAAGTCTAGCGGGTTCAAAGCATGATCTGGACGACCAATTGGCATCACCAAAACGCGAAATTATGCGTCCCTCAAATTTCGTTCGCAATATGACCATGTTCGGTCGTGTTGTGTGGCACGTGGCGCCGTCCTGTTGAAACCACATGTCATCCGTATCCATATCTTCAATTTGTGGCAAAAAAATCGGTTAACATGCGGTCATAGCGCTCACCATTCCCAGTTACCGTCTCGCCGTACTCATTTTCAAATAAATACGGCCCGATGACTCCACCAGACCATAATACGCACCAAACAGTGACTTTTGGCGGATGCAATGGCCTCTCAACAATCACGTGTGGATTTTCTGAGCCCCATATACGGAAATGTTGGGTGTTCACATAGCCACCGAGCTCGAAATGTGCCTCATCGCTGAAGAAAATTCGATGCGAAAATTCAGCATTTTGCTGCTGTTGTTCGTTCACCCAATCGACGTATGCCCGACGCATTCCATGGTCACCACGCTCTAATTTTTGTACCAGTTGGACTTTATATGGATGTAGGTGCAAGTCCAAATGCAAAATTCGCCACAATGATGTGTTTGACAAGCCCAATTGCTGAGCACGCCGTGGAATCGAACCATTCGAGTCATCCTCCACACTGGCAGCAACAGCAGCAATATTTTCGGCCGAACGCACATTACGATGATGCACAGGTCTCACAATATCCACTACGGATCCAGTTTGTTCGAATTTACGCACTACATTAGCGATTGTGTACTCTGGAGGCCGTCCATGACGACCAAAATCCGTCCGTAATGCTCGAAAAACATTTGCCGGTTTTTCATCATTTTTATAGTATAATTTAACAAAATTAACACGTTGTGCGATGCTAAAACGATCCATATTGTAAAATGGCAGACATTCAACTAACGATATGACGCTTTGGTTGACAGTTATGTCAAACGGTTGTCAGCGCAGGGCTGTATACTTTCGGAAGCCCGAAATGGAGAACCCTGTACATTATTACACATTTAGTTATATAGATATTAGTTAGTTGTCTAGTTAAGTGGTATAAATAGAATAATGAATACCTATACACCCATTCCATGCCAAACCGATATAGTGGTTCTCAAATTCTCGTCAAAAGTGGTAGTTTTGTTTATTATTGCAAAACATAAGTCCCGTATTTTTTATGTTTTTTTTTAATTAGGGTGCCCATTTTCATTTTAGAGTGGTCCAAAAAAAGTTTTTTCCCAAAAATGACTTTTTTCAAAAATTCATAGCTTTTGAACTACTGAACCGATTGAGATGATCCATATATCTAATCGAAAATTGAAAAAATATTGAACTTGCAAAAAAATTGATTTTATTTTCGTAATTATTTAATTTTTTTTTTTATCATTTTATTGGGTTGGGGAAAAAGAAATGTCGTATATTGTCTATATATGGCAACACTTAAACATATCTTGTGTTGTACTTATCGCATCGGGTTAAACTATACGGCTATTTAAAGATGACAATCTGTGCTAGTGTGTTTTTGACAGGGAATGGAAGAGATTCATCCACTATGAGGTGGTCAACTATGGCCAGACCCTCAACTCGGTTCTCTACTGTGAGCAGCTTGACCGTTTGAAGAAATGATCAATAGGAATGGTGTTGTTTTCCACCAGGACAACGCTCGGCCTCACACATCTTTGATGACCCGCCAGAAGCTACGGGAGCTCGGATGGGATGTCCTATTGCACCCACCGTATAGTCCGGACCTGGCTCCAAGTGATTATCATCTCTTCCGGTCCATGCAAAACGCTCTTGGTGATACTAAGTTGGCCTCACGTTGGCTCGCGAAAACTGGCTGTCTGAGTTTTTTACAAATAAGGAGGGGGGGTTTATAATAGGGGATAATGAAGTTGCCTTCTAAATGGCAACAAGTTTGCGAACAAAACGGTGCATATTTGACTTAAATTGGATAATTTTAAGTATGTTAAATAAAGCGTCAAATTTCGATCAGAAATACGACATTTCTTTTTTCCCAACCCTATATTATAAGATACATTCGTCTGACATAAGTCTTATTGAACTAGAGGGTTTAAAATTATATGAGCCTAGAACCAGTAATACATCGCTGGAATCGAGCAGCAGGTTCTCCAAACTCGAAAAGCTCCTCAACTGAAGAAAACGTGTGGATCATACTCAGGCTCGTGTTATCCATAAGAGGTGCGGTGTGGGTCATGCCGCAAAAGGTAAGTTGACCGGAGAGATCTGCTTGGTGCACGCAGATTCAAGTGCGAGAGTAGGTAAAAGGAGTCGATTTCATTTGCCAAAATCGTTGCGACATTAGTTGCTTGTTGAGTTTTCCGTCGGCGTTCTAATATATCCATACACAGCAAACGACATTTTTCAGCATACCGAGGCAAATTTCAAGGATCTCTCCAAGGAAGTTGCCTTAGGGATCGACGAATGAAAGTTCTTTAGATACGTTCAATTCTGATGCTACAGTACAACTGGTACGGAATCCGAACGACAGACGCAGTCTCCACAAAAGGTCGCACAAGTGAACGGTATAGTGCCTTTAAGCAGTACGAGTCGGAAAAATCCCTCGAAATCCTAGATATAAATCCTAGCTGCCGATTCGCCTTCATGACTACCATTGATCGATGCAAATCAAACGAAAGTTTTGGGTCCAACGTTATCCCCAAGTCACTTACTTGTTCAACTCTCTTCAGCGCAACTTCATCAATCGAGTAGTGGAATGTGATCGGTGTCCATTAGGGTTTAAATGAAAATGGTCATCATTCGTTCGAGAACTCACGAGCTGATATGACAAGTTTGAGAATCGATCCGATAACGGTGTTTTTTTTTTCACACATATCTATATTGTGCTTTTTGATCAGTGCTTGCGAGTGAAGCGAGCTTAATTCAAAGTGGTGCACGATCGAGACGCTGAGGATCCAGTTCAGATCAACACACATTCATCACACGCTACACAGCAGCGGCAAGTAGAAGTTTATTTTTCTATTGTTCCATATACCATTCCTTCAACCTCCTGTGTACGATTTACACCATTGTCCAACATTGTATTTACCAAATCGGCAAGCGTTGGCATTATGGGTGTACATTTTTCTTACATTACCGTTGAACTCGTTGAAACTTTTTTTCATTTTTGAATTTTATACAAAAAATTGAAATAAATATAATTTATATATACCTTGAATACAAATATAATTTATTTACTCATTTATTTTTTTCTATTTTTTATAATTATTCTACACTGTTCACATCGAACAGGTGACTAATTCATGATTATGGCTGAGGGAGGGGAGGATCCCCCATCCACGTCATTGAATGTTTCTGATGCTGACCCACCTCCTGAAGAGCAGGAGGATGAAGCAGACGTTGAGGAGGAAAATTCTGTGTATGAAGTAGAAAATTCTGAAGATGAGCAAATTGATGAAAAACATGATTTTCGTCTAAAGAAATACCCGGAGGGATTCAAAGGTCCATTCATTGTATACTTTAGACGAAAATCTAAACCTCTTAATGTCATTCGCATCTCAAAAGAACTAACGCAGAAATTTTCCAAAGTTACTGAAATTACTCGGATGGGGCCAGACAAATTACGAGTTGTCGTCTCTTGCAGGACCCAAGCGAATGCAATAACGCGCTGTGATCTCTTTGGGATTGAGTATCGCATATACGTACCCTGTTGCAACGTTGAAATAGACGGTGTAATAAACGAAAAGGGTTTGACTCGAAAAGAGAAACTCGATGGTGTCGGTCGCTTCAAGAACTCCTCACTTAAAAGTGTGAAGATTCTTGAATACGATCGACTGAAGTCTGTGTCACTTAAAAATGACAAACGAGTTCTCAATCGGACAAACTCTTTTCGTGTGACATTTGAGGGTTCCGCTCTTCCAAACTACGTTGCAATAGGTGCACTTCGTTTACCTGTTCGGTTGTTTGTACCCCGGGTAATGAAATGCAACAAATGTATGCAACTCGGTCACACGGCCGCCTATTGTTGCAATAAACAACGTTGCGCAGATTGTGGAGAGAGTCATGATGGGACTTCTTGCGCAAAAGAGCGCAAGCATATTCATTGCTACGGGGCCCCCCATGATCTTTCTCAATGCTCGGTGTACATACAACGAGGGGAAAAACTCAAGCGTTCCTTAAAGGAACGTTCCAAGCGGACTAATTCAGAAATGCTTAAGAGTTCCGCCTCAACGACTCAGGACAATCCTTACTCCATTCTGCAAAACGACGAGCCTGTTGCAGACGCTCCCAATGCAGGAAGTTCCGGTACATCTCAGGGTGCCATTAGGAAAAGGAAAAATACTTCTTTTCCATCACTCCCCAGAAAGAAGACCGAAACAAGTTGGAATGAAACCTCGTATCGAACGTGCTGAGAATAGACCGAAGCAAGTACCTCCTGGTTTAAGCGGTTCTTCTACGCACCAGGGGTCCTCAGCACTTCCCGGAGCAGAGCCCAACACGTCTGTTCCTTTTTCGCGGTCGAGGCAACAGCCACAATCTGGCTTGCTTGCGCTTTCTGACCTGGTGGACAATATTTTAAATGCTTTAAATATAAATGACCCTCTTAAAAGCATAGTATTATGTTTGCTTCCGATTGTGAGAACATTTTTGAAAGAAAAATGTGGTTTTTTAGCAGCGTTCATTTCCCTCGATGCCTGATTCAGTGCAAGAGTTCAAGGATTTGACCACTGTAATACAGTGGAATTGCAGAAGCATCATCCCTAAACTAGATCAATTTAAGAAAAATGGAGAAAATTTGCAGAAATAATATCTGAAGCACTTGTTTCAATGCATGAACTTCCTCCACTCGAAGAGTATAATTTTATATCGAGTTTGATTTACGAAAGCGCACTTCAAGCTCAAAAGAAACGTGTTCCTGCTACCACTTTACGACGTCGTCCTCCATCACTTTGGTGGGACAAGGAGTGTTCAAAGGTCTACCTTGAAAAATCATCCGCTTTCAAAAAATTCCGGAAAACTGGACTAGTGGAATGGTTTCGAAAGCACCAAGCTCTAGAAGCCAAACTAAAAGGTCTGATTAAAGCAAAAAAGCGTGGATATTGGCGAAAGTTCGTCAATGGTTTGTCAAGGGAGACCGCTATGAGCACTCTTTGGAATACGGCTAGGAGAATGCGTGGCTGGAACCATACAAATGAAAGTGAGGAATACTCTGACCGTTGGATTTTCAAATTTGCAAGAAAGGTTTGTCCCGATTCCGTTCCTGCACAAAGCGTCGTACGCGACATTCCGCTCCAATGCGACTATGAGAATTTTTCGATGGTGGAATTCTCAATTGCCCTCCTCTCATGTAACAATTCAGCTCCGGGGTCGGACAAGATTAAATTCAACTTGTTGAAGAATCTTCCCGATCTGGCAAAACAGCGTTTGCTGAACTTGTTCAACAAGTTTCTGGAGCTGAATATTGTCCCGCATGACTGGAGACAAGTGAGAGTGATAGCCATACGGAAACCCAACAAGCCGGCTTGCGATCACAACTCGTATAGGCCGATTGCAATGTTATCCTGTATTCGTAAATTGTTAGAGAAAATGATTCTACTTCGTTTGGACAAGTGGGTCGAAACGAACAATTTGCTGTCAAATACGCTTCCGCCGAGGTAAAGGGACAAATGATTGTCTCGCGCTGCTATCTTCTGAAATCCAAATCGCATTTGCTCGCAAAGAACAAATGGCTTCCGTCTTTCTCGATATCAAAGGGGCATTTGATTCAGTTTCCATGGAAATTCTCTCAGAGAAGCTTCATAATCGTGGACTTTCACCAATTCTCAACAATTTCCTGTACAATTTACTGTCAGAAAAGCACATGATTTTCTCTCATGGCAGCTCGAAATCTTCTCGTTACAGTTTTATGGGCCTACCACAAGGCTCCTGCCTAAGCCCCCTCTTGTACAGTTTTTACGTCAATGATATGGATGATTGTCTAACTAGAGACTGCACGCTGAGGCAACTTGCAGACGATGGAGTTATTTCCATCACGGGTACTAATCCCGTCGTTCTGCAAAAGTCGTTGCAAGATGCCCTGTACAATCTGTTCACGTGGGCTCTCAAGCTGGGTATCGAATTCTCTACGGAGAAAACCGAAATGGTCGTTTTTTCTAGGATGCACGAACCCGCCCAATTCCAGCTTCACCTATCCGGCAAAACGATCAAGCACTCGATGTTTTTGACTCTAAATGTACCTGGGGAATACACATTGCGTATTTGAAACAGAAATGCCAGCAAAGAATCAATTTTCTCCAAACAATAACCGGAACATGGTGGGGTGCCCATCCAGGAGACCTCATTCAGTTATACAAAACAACGATATTATCAGTGTTAGAATATGGCAGTTTTTGCTTCCGATCAGCTGCCAGGATTCATATTCTCAAGCTGGAGAGAATACAATATCGTTGCTTTCGTATAGCAATGGGGTGTTTGCATTCGACACATACGATGAGTCTCGAAGTTTTGACAGGAGTACCCCCGCTTACTCTTCGGTTCACAGAATTATACTACAGATTTTTCATCCGTTGCAAGATCATGAATCCATTGGTGATTGATAACTTCGAAAATCTACTCGAACTGATTCCTCAGTCAAGTTTTATGTCTTTATACCATGAGTACCTTACCCACGACGTGCACCCTTCACCAGGCATCTCCAACCAAGTTTGCTTCCCACACTTTTGCAATTCCTCTGTCATTTTTGATCTGTCCATGCGACAAAAAATCCATGGAATCCCAGACCATCTATGTCCAGATTCTATTCCGCCGATATTTTCGGCAGAATATGGGGGCATAGTTAGATCTGATAAAATGTTCTTTACTGACGGATCATTCATAAACGGGTCCACTGGCTTTGGCATCTTCAATGAAAATTCCAGTGCCTCTTTCAAAGATCCTTGTTCCGTGTATGTTGCTGAACTGGGTGCGATATACTACGCACTGGGGATCATTGAAACATTGCCCATCGACCACTATTTTATTTTTTCAGACAGTCTCAGCTCATTAGAGGCAATCCGCGCAATGAAGGTTGATAAACGCTCATCTTATTTCCTAACAAGAATGAGACAACTATTGAGTGTTTTGGTCGAAAAATTATTCAAGATTACCTTAGCATGGGTTCCCTCTCATTGCTCGATTCCGGGGAATGAGAAAGCGGACTCGCTAGCTAAGGTGGGCGCTTTAGAAGGCACTCTTTTTGAAAGGCAAATTGCTTATAATGAATTTTTCCACATTCCTCGTCAGTACACGCTCGTAAGTTGGCAGCGCATGTGGAGTGGAGATGAGTTCGGTCGTTGGTTACACACGATTATCCCTAAGGTCTCGACGAGTGCATGGTTCAAGGGATTGAATGTAGGTCGTGATTTCATTCGCGTGATATCTCGGCTTATGTCCAATCACTACAACCTAAACGCGCATCTCTATCGCATTGGGCTCGCAGCAAACAATCTTTGTGATTGTGGCGATGGCTACCACGACATCGAGCATGTTGTCTGGTCGTGTATCCGGTTCCATACTGCTCGCTCTCAGCTCTCTAGAGCACTGAGAGCACAAGGCAGACAATCGGATACCCCCGTCCGGGATATCTTAGGTAGCCGTGATCCTGATCTTCTGCTTCATCTATACCTGTTCCTCAGAAACGCCGATGTCAACGTTTAATGATGTTTCCTTCGTTGTGTCCCCGTTTCATATCCCTCCTATCCGATCGATAAACTTTTACTTAGTCGAGGCAATACATACACACACTCTTTACAGACAAACGGGCCAAAGGTTGTGCAGTCCACTGATCATTCAACAAGAGCCAAAGGTTGTACCGCTCATGACAACTCTACACGAACTGATGATTGCGCCGGCTAGTGACCATTTTATCCTGGATTCCTCGAGTCGAGAAAGACGCACCACGCTAGATATGAGGTACAGACTAGGGGGGCGTTGCTGATCAAGGGTCAGCTGCATCCCAATAGGAAGTATCCCGAGTCGGGCACACGTACAGAGCATTGGAGACAGCAACATCCGAATTACGAAAACACTTGTAATACTAACCTCGAGCCAACCGCGAGTAATCGGTTACATATTACTAACATAGATAATAAGAAAAATTGTCATAGTATTGAACTCCCGGTCCCGTGAGGCTAACGCCATATGAGCCTTTATAAAAATATATATTTTGGAAAAAAAATCTCGAATTTAAAAAAGTTACCCCATAAAAAATGTTCGCAACCTCGCAAAAACACCGTATGCAAAATATCAGCTTAATCGGATTTAAGGGAGAGTGGCGCAAAGCAGTCAAAGTTTGAGTTTTTTGAAAATTGAAAAATCACCCAAGGGATTTTCCAAAAAAAAAGTTTGATGCCAAATGTTTTAAAATTGCATGAAACGTAGAGATCTAGTGTTATCTCGAAATTTTTGTTTGTCAAAAATCGGCATTCTGGGACTTTTTTTTGGAATAAGAAACGAAAAGTTTTGGGTGCCAATAAAAATAGTTATCTCGATTTTTCATTCGGAACTTGCTACGAAATGTTGATTTGCACGATAATATACCCAATGCAAAATATTAGCTCCTTCGGACTTCATTTACTGGTGTCACAAACGTTAAAATTTGAGTTTTTTTTTTGAAAAACGAAAAAACACAGAAAATCGAGGTTTTCAAAAACAAAAATTGATGCCAAATGTTTTAGAATTGCATTACTCGTCGAGATTTACAGTCATCTCGAAATTTTGTTTTTGTCTATTTTTTTTTCTCTATTATAGTGACTTTCAACACGTTTCGACTGGTTCGTCACTTTTACTTTCATTTTTGGAAGAATGTCGGGAGTGAGAATTGAACTCGTGATCTCTGCGTGAGAGGTATGGATGTTACAACTACGCAAGATCGCCTCCACCTTGTTTTTGTATAAAAAAATGTTTTTTTGGCATTTAGTCGTTTTTCCGCCTGAAAATCGATTGTTGACAAACAAATTTTTTTTCAGATAATTGTAAATTTCGACGTGTCATGCAATTTTAAGACATTTGGCATCATTTTTTTAAACCCCGATTTCCGTTGATTTCTCGGTCACTCAAATTTTATCGTCTGCGACACCAGTGAATGAAATCCGAATGAGCTAATATTTTGCATAGGGTTTATTATCGTGCAAATCAACATTTCGTAGCATGTTCCGAAGGAAAAATCGAGATAACTATTTTTATTGGCACCCAAAACTATACTTTTCGTTTCGTACTCCGATAAAAAAAACTAATTGCCAGAGTGCCGATTTTTGTCAGAATTTTTTTTTCGTGCTGACATTAGATCTCGACGTTTCATGGAATTTTAAGACAATTGGCATCAAAAAATAATTTCCGAAACCCCCGAATTCCTTTACCCCTCCCTTGGGTAATTTTTCGATTTTCAAAAAACTCAAACTTTGACCGGTTTGCGCCACTCTACCTTAAGTCCGATTGAGCTGAAATTCGGCATAGGGTGTTTTTTGAGGGGGTGAACATTTTGTATAGGGTAGCTTTTTGAAATTTTAGGGTCGATTTTTTCTCATACCCTGGTGTCCATGTTCGATGAAAAGTCATCACTACGCATTTAGATATACTGACAGAAAGATTGTTAAGAGGCACCAGTAAACAAAGAGATTCAACATTTCTTGAAGCCGAAGACAATCTTCGACGTTCTTGACGACGATGTAGATTTTTAGGTCATCGGCATATATGAGCACACAACCACTCAGAAGGATGAGCGTCACGTCGTTGAAGAATAAAGGGTGTGTCACATCAAATTGCATCACGGAAAAAACGCTGTAGAAATTTAATTTTTTAGGAATTATATTTTTAGCTTTCGCTTATAATCAGATAAGAGTGTATAGATCACGTTGGCCATGCTTCACTGTCAATTTTTCGTAAATTTGTAAAAATGTCGTCGAACGAAAAAGAGCGTCGTGAATTAATCCTGTGCACTCATTTCGAGAATCCGGAGTTGTCACATCGGGACATCGGTAAGATGCTGGGAATCGTCCAATCCACAGTCAGCAGAGTACTAAAACGATACTTCGAGAACCTAACCATCGACCGGAAGGTGAAGAACGGCAAAAATGGATGCTCCGTCAGTGAAAAAGATCACAAGCGCGTAGTTAAGCAGTTTAGACGTGATCCGAGAAGTTCGGTCCGGGATGTCGCCAATAAGCTGAATTTGTCAAGTTCATTCGTCCAGCGGACCAAGCAGCGGGAGGGCCTGCGTACATACAAGGTTCAGAAGGCTCCTAAACGCGACGAAAGGCAAAACATGGTGGGGAAGACGCGAGCCCGGAAGCTGTACACCGAAATGCTGACGAAGCCGTATTGCCTGGTAATGGACGACGAAACCTACGTCAAAGCGGATTTTCGTCAGCTGCCGGGCCTGTTGTTCTTCTCCGCAGAGGACAAATTCAGCGTTCCGGAGAGGATTCGCAAGCAGAAACTATCCAAGTTTGCCAAAAAGTACATGGTGTGGCAAGCGATCTGCTCTTGCGGAAAGCGGAGCGCCCCCTTCGTGATGACCGGCACGGTAAACGGGCAGGTTTACCTTAAGGAAAAAAAAGAAAAGAAAAAAAAAATGGTTCTCAAATGGGGATCAACACTAGGGTAAGAGCCTACCTGTTGGTCTCAAATGTTCCTATCTCACGCCTCCACGAAGATCATATGACGACATTTTTAGATCGGGCGTGAACTGGAAACACACACCTGGTCTTGGCTCCGAGAACGGGTGTCGAAAGTGGCTAAGTGAGGGGGTGCGAGCGAGTCAGAGCGCTATATCTCTCCCGGGGAAGGCCTCCCGGGTCATGGAGGCCTTGCCAACCCGCTGTCTCCCGGGCAAAGGAGATACACCCAGACAATGGAGCTAAGGTCAAGACGAATACTACGAATGCGATCACCCGAGGAGGGTCCCCGAACTGGAGCTGGTCCTGGAACGGGCGTAAGAGCGAGCGGCCAGCGGCTGGAGGGCGATGTGCAAGAGCGGGCCACCAGCCGGGTTCAACCCGAAGAGCTACCGCCACACGGAAACAGCAGCCATCGACATCACCAACGAAACGCTGCGCCTACGAGGCGTGTTGCGACTGTCAGACGACAGTCGTCCACACTTGTGGGTACTACTAGGCGACGGATCATGTGGACACACGAAATGAATGAATTCGTGATCCGCGCCTATAACATCTGCACTGCTTTGGAGACGGACATGACGGTCGCCCTCGAATACTCGCAATGTTCGAGGAAGCGTATCCAGAGTTCGTCGGGAGGCTTGACCAAAACGCGATGAACGCGAGGCGTAGAGCGATTGTACGCAACAATATGCTCTCCCAAACGCAAGTCGACGAGATCAAGCAGCAGGTGCAGAGAGAACTAAGCTCCAGAGCAAGCAGAGCAAGCGATGTGTCGAGACGAAGTTCAGTACGGCTGAGCAATTCATTCGCGAGTGGGGCACGCGAATCAGCACCAGTGGAGGCCACAGTACAACAACCCCCTGAGCCGGAAGATCCACAGCCAGATCAACAACTACTACGCGATCTGGTCTTCCATTACGACGAGGCGATCTCACAGTTCCGCGACACGGACCCTTTGTCGCGCCCCAGGATCCCGAAGTTGCAGCATTCCCGCAAGCTGACAAGTGCAGTAAAGCTCATGAACGAGCACGTTCTTCCGCTGCACTTGGTTGATGCTGAGAACATGGAGGAGCTGCAACTGAAAGTTTACTGTGCTGCTGTGGCGACCGCCAAAAGTTTAGGATACCGTATTAGGCCAAGAGGCGGACTGCTCCAACATCTCCGTGAAAGGCGTGAGCCTCCATGGCGAAGGAGATTGGAGCAACGGATCCTAAACAAGCGCGCCGCAATTGGAAGACTGATGGCGTACAAAAGAGGCAGCAGATCGGTGAAATTATGTCGCCAAGTTGCTGTGATCGTGCGGCCTATTGAACTTCGCCAGCTGGGAGCTCACCAGCTGACGGAAAAACTCGACACACTGGTACAGCAATTGAGCGTCCTAACTAAACGGCTGAAACGTTACTCTGACTCTGCAAAGCGCCAGGAACAAAATCGGATGTTCAGAGATAACGAAAAAGCGTTCTACGACCACATTAGCGACGAGAAGCCCGACTACCGCGAAGGTTTGCCAGATATTAGCGATGTGACGAACTTCTGGGCTGGTATTTGGGAAACCCCAGTACAACATCGCGAAGGGCAAATGTGGTTAAGACGGGAGGAGGAGAGTTGTGGTGAAATTGGAGAGATGCCAGCTATCATCGTCGGAGAGAACGATGTCCGCGAAGCCTCGCGGTACCTGAGGAACTGGGCAGCATCGGGCCCCGATAGTGTCCAGAACTTTTGGCACAAGAAGCTGACCGTCGCACATCCAAAGATAGCTGAGTGCTTCAACAAGGTGCTACGTGACCCACACAACCTTCCTGAATTCGCCACCCGTAGCGTCACCTTCCTCCTCCCGAAAGACAGCAACACATTGAACCCATCAAAGTACAGACCGATAACGTGCCTATCGAGTCTGTACAAAATACTGAGCAGCATAATTACCGCCAAAGTTTCTGCTCACTGCGAACAGCATCACATCATCGCAGAAGAGCAGAAAGGATGCAGGAAAAATACGCATGGCTGCAAAGACCAGGCCATCATCGACGCAGCCATAGTCGGCTAGGCGGTATATAACCAGCGGAACCTAAGTATGGCCTACATCGATTACAGGAAGGCTTATGACTCCATACCTCACTCGTTTCTCGTCCGGGTATTGGAGCTCTACAAAATTGATCCCGTCGTCGTTAGGTTCCTGCAGCATGCGATGAGGCAGTGGAGTACGTCTCTGCACCTCAGTGATGGGAAAAACAGTCACAGTCAGCACGGTAGCTTCTTGACCTAAGGTTTCGTCGTCAAGCAAATCCCATGTGATGTTAGGCTGATTATAGTCGCCACAAGCAAGAAGAAGGTCACCATCAGGCATTATGTCACGTAGTTCATGCAGCGTAGATAAATGAGCATCAATAACACCTACATTTTGACTTCGATCGGGAGGTATATAAACGGCGCAAAGCATTAACCACTTTCCACGAATGCAGGCAGACACACAAACTTGTCATGTATTGTGCGTACCTCAACAGATTTATGATGACTCGACACTGCAAGAAGCACTCCTCCTAATGTAGTTTTAATGTAGTTCCTAATGTCCATTCATCGACTATGTTGTGGCTGAGATGGTTGCTGCTGGCTTGGGAGTTTGGTTCATTTTTGAGCCGAGTGGTCTTCGAATTCACGAAAAAAAATCCTTCCGGCCATGATGACCGGTCCAAGGCATCTGTCTTCAAAGCTGGAACAAGGCCAACTTTGAAGGAGACGAAGCGCAAGTTGTTTGTGTCAGTTCCTTTGGCAACCAATTTCACGACTTCAGGTTCTGTTTCGATTTCCAGGTTTGATTTGACCATTGCAGAGATTTTATCGTTTGTCACATCTGGACGAATGCGTGATAAGTAGAGCCAGAATTTGGTCTCCAGTTGTACACAGATAGGCACCGAAACAACATTCTGACCCAGCAGTTTCGACCCAGTCTGACACTCAGATGTTTAAGGCACCGGAGAGGCGGATCCCCTCGAATCGCTTCGAAGGACAAGTTGGTTCACTTCTTGGCCAAGTGTTTTACAGGTGACAGGTGACAGGATTGATGGAACAGGCTTCGATGATAACTGCTTGATTTCCGTCTGCAGATTGCCGATAGCTTCTGTCAGGGAAACCAAAGGTGATTTCTCATCGGCCAAATTGGTGATCGAACGGAGAACAGTTTCACCAGATAGTGAATGCAGTTACAAAAAAAAAGTCCGTTGGTCGAATATCGACACCACATGTCAGAACTATGGAAATGGAAAACTATGGCTGGCGCAAAACATGAATTGAAGTTTTTGCGAGGGGTAAAGGGATCAAAACTCGAAATAATTAGTGAAACAAGCCACACTCATTGAGGTGTGCAAAATCGCTTCCCTTGTGGCTCACAATCACCGACGACTGATTAATCTTTACGATACCGGTTTTGTGCATTGGCTTTTGGGATAAATTTGCAAAATATCAGATAATTATTCTCATTAATCATCAGCATCTTGTTTCTCGAGATAAAGAGCCAGCCTAAGTTGTTGATACAAAACCGTGTGTATGTGTCTATTACTAGCTGTTTGTCTGCCATCCAGGATCTCAAGCGGAAGCAAAACAAGCATACGTTTTGATAATCCGAGACATTGCAGCAATAATAAACAAACCGACAAACGCGCCGGCTGGTCTGTACTGAATGCGGAGTACAGAGCAAGGAAGTGTTGTACCGACCTGGTGGGATTAGTGGGATACTTGACATCTGTACATTAGAATCTCCCCCCGAAGCTCTCGAAGCTCGTAAATTTGTATAATGTGTTTTATCGGTTCACTGGTTGCTGGTGCTATACAAAGGAAATGAGGACATGTTAATGGGCGATTTTTTTGGCGAGGATATCAGCAACAGAGTTGCAAAATCTCACACTCACTTTACTGACAGCGCAAGATATTGAGACAACATCAAAATCAACCACCAATTCCCCTGCAGTTCATGACAAATGAACCAAACTTAATTCCATGCAACCGACACTCCGTCACGTGGAACATTTGGTTTTTGCATTATTCCCCACACTCATTCGTTCCACTGTCTCACTGAGAATTTACGCCCGAAATTTTCATACCCATCTTCGATCAGCTGACAGTGGAAGGGAACAAAATTCCATACAAGGAAATATCATCTCACTGACACCGCGTCAGACGTTTAAACGGGTGTTCGTGTGTATGTTTTCCTGGTATGTTTCTAGCCCCGGTCCCATTTTTGTGCCGCTTATTGCACACACATCGATGGGCAACGGCACATTTGAGTGCTGAGTTTATGGGTGTATGACCAACGAAAATTTCACCAGGACGCAATGAAAGGTGATATTTTCGGCTTGAGCATTCACTGACATCGAGAATGAACTGATAAACGAGATGGTGAGCCAGCGGTCATAGGCACAGCGGCACCGCGATAGAAAGAAGTGAAGAATGCCGGTGGAGATATTTTGCACTGATAAAAATTGCTTTTCGATTTCAACATGTTCTTTCGAGGTTTTGCATCCTTGATCAGCAACAATAATAATGATTATTGTATCAGAAAACACAATTCATATCACATCACTTTGATCTGTATTTCATTTTTGTTTCAAGTAATTTTACTTTTGAATAAGGATCATCGCTGCTCCCGATTTCAGTCAGAGACAAGTGGGAACTCAACAAAATAATACCATTATTTAAATAAGATATAAATATTCATGAAGAGATCCGTAAGCTATTCAGCGTGTTAGTATTCTAGCGTAACTATTATCCATAAACATCGAAATACCCCACTAGTTATCGATCATCTTTCATTTAAAATTATTGATAAAAATCAAACTTAAATACTCCATGTATGAGGAGACAATTTAAACTGCAAAAAACTAAGAGCACCGCTGAAAATGAACATTATTAATTCCAATAATGAATATAACAGATGCAGGAACACGGGTGAATGAGAATTAATTCTGAATTCGAATGTTTGAATAGCTCTATGGGATTAAGCCAAGAATCATAATCAGCAGAAACGAGACTCTGTTTTATTTCATTCATAGTTGTCTCCATAACATTCTGACAGAACGTCAGTGAGAGATACAACTTCCCGACACGGCCGTTATTGGAATGCTCCATGTTTGGGAAACTTATTCTGGGCCAAGTTCTCATTTCAAAGCTCTTTTCTATGGATATTCATTTGGCACAATTGATTTTTATTTTGTTGAGAACGAAAATGACGAATAGAATGCTATGAAATTAGGAATAAGAAAACGAAGGGTTTCACTAATATTATATTTGAGCAAATTCGAAATGAAATCGACAAATGACAAAACATAAGTATTTTTTATTGGACTGAAAGTTTGTATTCCGTTTGGGTTGGAGGAACAATGAGTAATTCACAGCATTTGAGAATTTTTTTACTCAAGCGTAATTTTTGAAACGGGCGTATCGATTTTAGTAAGAGAAATCTTTGATAATTAATATCTCAAAAACTATAAGTCCTACCGATATAGTGGCTTAGAAAGAGTTATATAGTTATTATGCCTAAACGTGAAAAAAATATACACAAAAAAATAGTAAAATTTTTTTATTCACAAAAAAACTTTAATTTGCAATATCTAAAATACATATTTTTTATTTTTCTTAAAAATTTTTCATATAAAATTAAAATCATGTAGGAAATTCAAAAAATGGGTACAAGATGGTAAAACTATTTTTGACAAACTTTGTGGAACATCGAATTTTTATGAATTTTCAAAACTTGGAATATTTGTATGTTAACAATCATTTTTAGGCACAAATTATGAATCCTAATGTAATTTAAAACAAAAAAAAACTTTATATAAAACTCCTTCTGAATGCAGCCATTCTCGAGATATTTAAAAAAATATAATTTATTGTCTGTTTTATAGTAAACTAGCTGACCCGGAAAACTTCGTTCCGCCCAAAATTTATTTTTCGTTATCACATTTACGTTTTTTACTAAGCGCACGTTCATAGGTCCAATCGTAGAACTGTTTATTGATTGATTTTCTAATCTACCCTTTAAAATTACCTTTTACTATAAAATTTCAGTACTTCTACCAAAACTCAACATTATAATATCAGATTATTTTCAGCCACAATTCTCGTGCAAGATTTTTCATCCATTTGCAAATAACATGTTTCTCCGTTACATAGAATAAATGTTTGATACAGGAAATATGATAGAACAAAGCCAGCGAACAATTCCTTTCTCGAGTTTTGCTCTTATCAACACATTCGGTAATCCCTTTTTATTCATATAGATAGAAGAAGATAGAAGATAGAAGAGCGTTCTATCACATTAAAAAAAAATTCAATTGTCATGTTTGGTTGAAATATGTGAAATATGATCCTGTAAAAATAAGGTCCTCTTTAGAGAGGAGAAAGGAGTGTAAAACCACCACAAAACATTTATTGCTCCCTAAAACCTCCATATGCCAAATTTGGTTCCATTTGATTGATTAGTTTTCGAGTTATTTGAGTTTCATTTGTAAGGAAGCCTCTCCTTAGAGAGGAGGGAGGAGTGTCGAACCACCATAGAAAGGTTTATCGATCCCTAAAACCTCTATATGCTAAGTTTAATTCCATCTGTTTGATTAGTTCTCGAGTTGTTCAGCACCCTCTCCTCCTCCTCTTTAGAGAGGAGAAAGGAGTGTCAAACCACCATAAAACAATTATTTCTCCCTAAAACCTCCATATGCCAAATTTGGTTCCATTTGCTTGAATAGTTCTCGAATTATGCAGAAATGTATGCTTCATTTGTATGGCAGCCCGCCTCCCCTTCAGAGAGAGGGGAGATGTGTCTATCTACCATAGAAACGTTTCGTGCCCCCTAGAACCTTCACATGCGAAACTAGGCTCCATTTGCTTGATTAGTTTCGAGTCATACAGAAATTTGGGTTTCATTTGTAACCACCATATAATCATTTATTGCACCCTAAAACCTTTACATGTCAAATTTCGTTTCATTTGCTTGATTTATTCTAGAGTAATACAGAAATTTGTGTTTCATTTTTATGGCAGGGGTCTCGACCTATCATAAGAACGTTCCCCGACCCCAAAAACTCCTACATACCAATTTTCACGTCGATCGGTTCAGTAGTTTCCGAGTCCATGAGAATCAGACAGAACGACAGAAAGACTGACAGACATCACTCAATTTTTTTTATATATACAGATATACAGATAGGAATATGTTTATCGTGTTATACCGCCATGAAAAAAAAGAGTACTATTTTTCAGTCAGTGTATATTTTTATTCACGTTTTAACATCAATACTTTATTACTCTTTCTAAGACGCTATTTCGATACGACTCATAGTTTTTGAGATATAAATTATCAAATAATTATCAATATAAATTATCAATTTTTCTTACTAAAATTGATACATCCTTTTCAAAAGTTACACTTGAGTCAAAAAATTGCCAAATGCTGTGAAAAACTCATATTTCCTCCAACCCAAACGGAATACAAACTTTCGTTCGAATCAAAAATAGAAGATTTTAAAATCGGCATTTTTAGTTCGATTTCATTTGGGATTGCACATTTGTAAAATTTGTTGATAACTTGATTCGATCCAGAAATTCCCGTAATTAAATTGTCACACTTCTTGTAAAGACTAACTTAGTTTTTTGGTTATTACATCACTATTTTTGTTCGCGTTTATAAGTGTAATAATGATCTTCATATTGTGGAAAACATGAAGTAATTTGAAACTGAAAATCGCATTACCCTCAACAGAACTGCAACAGCACCAAGCATACGATAATTGTTTGTACAAACCGGAGAACTTGTACAATTACTCGTGAAGAGGAACGGCTTGAAAATGTTTGCACAACTGTGTCTTCTTCCTGCCGCAAAGCTGATCTATGAGGGATGAGCACCAATAGCTGCATGTTTCTCTTATGGTTGTATGGTGTTAGCAACACATGACCTATTTCAAAACATGAATGGATTTACATTCACATGAAGTGTTTTGTCCATCCGGCTCCTGGGCACAACATGTCATGAGATGATGTGCGTTCTATTTGTTGGCAAGTACATTCAGAAGAAGGAACAATTATGTACGACATAATATTGCATAAATGTTTATATGAATCTTGATACATATCGATGTTGATTATATAGTCACTTTTCAGTTTATAAGTTTACTGTTTTTGAACCGTGCTCTTTATATCTATTAACAACTAATCTCTTTGATTTCACTGCATACCAACCTGTACGAGGTACGTGTGATTGTGACCCTGTAGACTTTTTATTTTATTCCGCAAATCTTAACCAGTACGAATTCGCATTCTCTAATGAAATCATACAGATTTAATAGCAAGCAAATAAATAATGGGAAACGCATTGGCGTTGTTGCAGCAGTTGAAATTATGTTCCTTTGCAGCCATTGTTGGCAACAACCACCAGCACCATAGAAGAAAGATCATGGGGCTTATATATTTGCCCAAATTACACACCACAGGCCGGGAAGAGGCGCACCGACATCAGCATCCACTGTGTTATCCACTGGGTACGGGAGAGCATATATATTCAAATGAAGTTGTTTTAACGAAATTTATTAACGAGATTAAATTTATATTATTTGTTTTGTTTTCCGTGGCTCCGTTCGTGTGTATACATGTTTACGTCTGCAGGTTTAGTATTTGCCGTTTCTGCAAATACAATACGTACACGCAGAACCTTTCCGGTGTATTTGAGAACGGTATGAAACCACCGAAGTACTATTAAAACGAACGTTACCATATTGTTGGCAGCCGGTCAGGATTAGATGGGGAAGCTCCCCACCTTCACTTCCGTTCGTCGGAAGCCGGGCAATTTGAAATACACAACACACACAAAACAGAAACAGAGGGTAGACCAAATCTTCTTCCTATTATCCAGTCGTACAATGTGCAGCTCCAGTGCGTGGAAACAGACTCACCCTCCCACCAGCTGCCCAAATTTGTATGAATATGAGTATTTACACATTGGTCTTGGTTTAGAAGGTATTAACATTTGTCATTTGACGATGGTACGATTTGAGGGATGCGCCATCTACAGTAACGACAAAACAGTCGCACCTTTTTGAAGCTGAACAGGAGACATTGTATTGATGGGATGTACCCATTTTAATTAATCACGAATTGTATAATTTCTTGCTCCTTGGTTCTATTGATGAGTTTAAGTTCATGAATAATAAAAACAATTTGCAAAGCCAGTTGACCATATCACCCAACTGGTTTTCCAAAATGTGTAGAGTTTTTGGTGGTTTGTTCTCCAGTTTGTGAGTAACAGATCCTGATTGATAGAGAACTGAACTTGGAACGAATTCTTCAGAAAGACGTGAAGCGGAAGACGGCAAGAGAGCCAGAAAGTCTTGAATGAAACCACGTGAACCACGTAATTGAAGAGGGTATCTGAGAATTGAATGTCTATGGCGATCTTTTGTTCTTAGGACCCAGTATTCTGTAACTAAAGACAAGAATGCGCAAAAATTGCTCGACTTCAAATTGGTGTATTTCTGTTAGAAATGCATTAAAAACCAGAAATGCTGCATTTGGTAGTTGAGTGTATATACAATGGTTGCCATGATGAGTTTTAACCGTTTACTCTCCAGTATTCAAAATAAAGTCCAAGCAAGAGAAGCAGCGAGTCAAAATTTTGCTCGCGCAGCAAGAGAGTCCGACGTATTCGCACGCCAAGTTGGCAAATGTGTTGGATGTGGCCAAATCGACCGGGACAAACGTGTTGAAAGTGTTCGGGGAGAGTCTGTCGACCGCCAGGAAGACTGGAAGTGGCGGCAATCGTAATCCGGACGTGGCAGCGATGACGAAGAAAGTGGTGACGAAATATTAGGCTGTCAAAAAAGTCCTGCGGTATTTCCGCGAGGTGTCGTTGTAAGCGCGTAGTTCTAGTTGTATCCATTGTATCGACTCATACTATAGCTAGTTGGAAAGGTATTTTTGCGCGCTATAATATAGTCCTTGACAGTGTTTTGTTTGGTTAAGTCGTTCGTGAGTTATAGTGTCGCAAATATGGAGCAAAATAAAGAGAAAATCCGACATATTTTACAGTACTACTATGACAAAGGCAAAAATGCATCTCAAGCTGCCAATAAAATTTGTGCAGTTTATGGACCCGATACAGTTTCCATTTCCACCGCACAACGATGGTTTCAACGTTTTCGTTCCGGTGTAGAGGTCGTCGAAAATGCGCCACGCTCCGGAAGGCCTGTCGTCGAAAATTGCGACAAAATCGCTGAATTAGCCGAGAAAGACCGGCATAGTAGCAGCCGTAGCATCGGCCAAGAGCTGGGGATAAGTAATCAAACCGTTATTAACCATTCGAAGAAGCTTGGATTCACAAAGAAGCTCGATGTATGGGTGCCACACACGTTGACGCAAAAAAACATCTTTGACCGTATCGACGCATGTGAATCGCTGCTGAATCGCAACAAAATCGACCCGTTTCTGAAGCGGATGGTGACTGGCGATGAAAAGTGGGTCACTTACGACAACGTGAAGCGCAAACGGTCGTGGTCGAAGCTCGCTGAAGCGGCTCAGACGGTGGCCAAGCCCTCATTAACAGCCAGGAAGGTTCTGCTGTGTGTATGGTGGGATTGTCAAGGAATAATCTATTATGAGCTGCTTCCCTATGGCCAAACGCTCAATTCGGACCTGTACTGCCAACAACTGGACCGCTTGAAGGTAGCAGTCATGAAGAAGAGGCCATCTTTGATAAACAGAGGCCGCATTGTCTTCCATCAGGACAACGCCAGGCCACACACATCTTTGGTGACGCGCCAGAAGCTCCGGGAGCTCGGATGGGAGGTTCTTTTGCATCCGCCGTATAGTCCGGACCTTGCACCAAGTGACTACCACCTGTTTTTGTCCATGGCGAACGAGCTAGGTAGTCAGAAGTTAGCCACAAAAGAGGCCTGTGAAAATTGGCTATCCGAGTTTTTTGCCAATAAGGAAGCGAGCTTCTATAACAGGGGTATTATGAAGTTGGCATCTCGTTGGGAACAAGTCATCGAATAAAACGGCGCATATTTGACTTAAAACAGATGATTGTAACTAATTTTATGAACAAATGAAAATTCAAAAAAAAAATACCGGACTTTTTTGACAGCCTAATATAAGCAGAATCCTCTCCATCTGTGACGTCGCTGGCAAGCTCAATGTCTCCCATACTACTGTGCAGCGGCCAGAAAACTTTAATCTGCGACAATAGTAAATGAAGTCCGAATGTGGCAATAATTTGCATAGGGTATTTTATTGTGCAAATCAACATTTCGCAGGAAGTCCCATATGAAAAATCAATATTACGATTTTCATTGGTACCCTAAACCATGCGTTTTGTCTCATATTCCGAAAAGTCCCAGAGTGTTCCGAGGCAGTTTTCTGGCGGACATCATGACCATAAACGACGAGAATTGACGATGAATTTTTTCGTTTTTCTTGGAGGTAACCATTTTGATAGCACTGCTTCAAACGTTGATCAATTAGTCTGAACTTGTCGAGAACTGAGACACAGCTGAACTGCCCATGTTTGTATAGGAGACGTAAACGACAAAATGAACAAGATCGACTTGTTCGCTGTTTCGCATTCTACACAATATAATAAGTTTGTTCAACATGCAAACAAACATTTGTTGTTCGAAAACATTTGAGCAATTTTAAAAAAACGTTTCCGAAAGATCACTGTTTGTCTACATAACAGACGTAGTTCCATACAGCTTCCATACATCGTTCGAAAATCAACAGTATTATGTGCTATAAGCTAAATCTACATTTGAATCACATTCTTTGTAGAATCCAAACATTCCTGTCACGATAGTTGCTTATTACTTAGTGTTTCCTAATAGATGAATATAAGAAACCATTGGAACGCAGCTCATATAATTACTATTCTCTGTACACGATGAACAAAGAGAAACAATTGTGTTTTTTTATGTCATAATTACCTAAATTTCTGCATTTGAATATTCAAGTAGATAATGAAACAATCAGTAGCAAAATTAAAATAATATTGGTTCTTAGACTATAACTCCGCGGATTCAACATTCCACATACTCAGCATTTACTCATACCGTTGGAGTAAGTCACTCCACCATCTTTATGCAATTGATCGTGATATCGGTAAATCATGTTGCTAAAATTACCAACATTGGAGATTAACTTTACAAATTCAATTAATTGAAAAAAAAAACACGAACCTGCTGTTCTTATCATATCCCAGAGCATTCTTCACGAAAAAAGTAGTATCATAGACTCGCAACAAATCAAAAGTACCTTTTCCTGACATTTCCAGAAATTTCACCATTTTAATTTTATCCGATAACAACTGAAACTACCGACGGAGACGTTTTGACTAATATCGGAAATGTAAATACTAACGCTACAAACAGAGCAACCTGGTGATTACGTCTAGCTAGGCGGACGAATGTTCATTGAAACGATTGATTGTCCGCATAAATAGACGCAAGTTGGCCATATAGTTTGTGACACTGGGCCAAAATACTGGAGCTGACAGCTATCAACTCCGATCAGAGAAAGAAAAAAAGAATAGGCGCAAGCGTTTTCCAAATGGAAAAAAATATGTTATAATCCGCAAAATATATCATTATATCATTTATTGAAAACAGTATTTCCACACGAAAGTGTAGCCAAACAAATGAAACACAAATTTCTGCATTACTCGAGAATTAATCATGCAAATGAAACCAAATTTGGCATGTGAAGGTTTTAGGTTGCAATAAATGTTTTACGGTGTTATTACACTCCACCCCCTCTCTTAGCGGCAGCTGCCATACAAATGAAACATAATTTTTTGCATAATTCGATAATTAATCAAGCAAACGAAACGAAATTTGGCAGGTGGAGGTTTTAGGGTGCAATAAATGATTCTATGGTGGTAAAATACTCCTCCCCCTCTCTAAGGGGGGGCTGCCATACAAATGTAACACAAATTTCTGCATAACTCGAGAGTTCATCAAGCAAATGAAACCAAATTTGGCATGTGGAGGTTTTAGGGTGCAATAAATTTTTTTTCCGTGGTTATACACTCCTCCCCCTCTCTAAGGAGGGGCTGTCATACAAATGGAACACAATATATGATTCTAGGGTGTTAAGATACTCCTCCCTCCTCGCTAGGGGGGGGGATGTTTTTGCCATACAAATGAAACACAAATTTCTGCATAACTCGAAAACTAATCAAGCAATCTGAACCAAATTTAACATGTGGAAGTTTTAGGGGGCAAGAAACATTTCTAAAGTGGTTCAACACTCCAACAGAAGTCGGTGGCAAAAACATCTGCTCGAGCATTGTTGGACTTCGAAAAAGAGTTCGACAAAGTCTGACAAAGTGATGGATGAAAATATCATCTTGATATAGCATAAATGAGAAAAATTTGTTTACTTATATGTAAAAAAGGATAAAAATAACACACAATTATATCACTTTTATTCGGCATTCCCGACGTAATTCTACAAATATTGACAGTACATTAGCGTGATCATAGAAGCAACATTGTTACCGGCGAGCGTCGAGTGAGAATGAACTATCATTCTCATTCTGCTAATGTAGAATAACGGTGGGTGCTGGTGAAACAAATTGTTCCGTCCGAAAAACGTAGGGAAGGGAAAACGCATCCAATCGCAAGTACCACCCCTTCTCATTCGGCACGAAGCGAAGGAGAGTCAAAGAAGCCATCCGAACGCGCGAAGATCAGTCTTTTTTCAATCGTAATGCAAGCCACATCAGTAGCAGCAAGTGCAGCAGCATAGTATCAACATCGATAGCAGCAACACAACCAGAAGAATAGTGGCGCATTCGCATGCGCATCAATGTATACAACTGTAAAAGTGTAAATAAGAAATTTCAGTGAATTCGAATATTAAATGATGTACAAAGTGTAAATAGTAATAAACCACCATGTTTTCACTTCGCACTATTCAAACCCTTTCCTAAGCACATCCCAAAATGTTAGGCCTTTCACAGCACGGAGCGGAGCCACATACCCGTCAAATAAAGCGTGAGGAACAGGAAGGTTCCTTCCACGCACCCGTTGCCTCCATGAGTGGAGCAACATATCAAAATACAGTCCACCAGACAGTTCCCAGCAGACGGAACATTTGGTCCTTCGAACCGGATCGAATTGGTGACATGAGAAACCATCCATGAGCAGACCGGTTTGACTTTTTCCCAAGAGCAAACAGGGTGAAGAGTAGTGCAAGTTGGACATGGTGTGAAATGAAGCAAGTGAAATACAGCTGAACAAACCAACATTGATACAAATTTGGACAAGTGAGTGATACATAAACACAAGAGCGTGTTAGTGAGTTCAAACCAACAAAATGGAAGAAGTTGAATCATTGATTTTTATCCGCGAAATGGCTATACGAGCCATTGCGAGAATAAAAGACAACATTTTGATCGCGGAAATGGATCAAACGCCGCTCACTACAGCACATGTAAAAGTGTATCAAAGGAACATTCAAAAAGCACACAGTAATTTCATCAAGTGGCACCAAGATATTTGTGCAAAAGTTTCATCAGACAAACGAGGAGAACAAGATAAGGTATTTATCGCATTCTGCGATTTACACAACGAAGTGGCCATCAATCTCCAAACGTGCATGGAAAATGCATGCATCACATCGCAGCCTACTTGCATCCAACAGCAGCAGGTTACGTTTCAACAACCACTCTCATGCTTCATACCAACTGTCGATGGGAGAAACGAATATTGGAAGATAAAGAATGAAGACACATCTACACACGAAGAGGAATGCACTACAACCAAGGAACCACATCAAGTCAACGACTCAATTTGCACAACCTACATAGCAACGTGTGTGCATTCAAATACCCTTCTCGATTCACACTCAGAAAATGACGTTGTGAGAGATAGGAATTCGGAAGCCATAAATGCAAGGAAGAATCATGAGCCAGAAGGAAAAGCATCACGCAAACGAATACAATTAAGGAAGCATCAATTGAATACTCTCGTCATGCAGGCTATACCAACGAATTTCAACCAAACTACAGTTGGATTTCAACCAAAAGAAAATAGCGTTCAACAACATATGGCAGTACGCAGCAAGCAAAGATTTGACAGCCAGCAGAATATTATGCATTATGCACAGAAAATACGAGAACAACAACGGTCAACAATTAGTAGAGTTGAACACCAAACTAGAGATGTGCCATCAGCTCATGAGCTGTTCATTCGAATCGCTTCATCATAGTGAGCGGATTCGGATCGGCTCGCAATCAAAAAAACGCAGCTCATCAGCTCATTACGGAGCTGGAGCTGTTGAGCTGTTGAGCTGATGAGCTGTAGAGCTGTTGGAGCTGTTGAGCTGATGAGCTGTTGAGCTGTTGAGCTGTTGAGCTGATGAGCTGCTGAGCTGTTGAGCTGTTGAGCTGTTGAGCTGTTGAGCTGCTGAGCTGTTGAGCTGTTGAGCTGTTGAGCTGCTGAGCTGTTGAGCTGTTGAGCTGCATAGCTGTAGAGCGCAAAAGCTGCAGAGAGTGAATTGCGAGACGCGAAAGGATTTTTCGTCTCCCGCGCTTCATGGCATGGCGTCAGTTTGTTTTCGTGTATCCCTCTTCATACTTTAGCTTTAGCAGAGATGCCAGATAGGAAAAAAGGTTTTTGTTTTGAAGATATTCAATCGTTCGTTACATCATTAAATTTTTCTTATATGGCCAAACAAAATAATAAACATTATTATATGCTTGTAAATAAATTTTATATATTACATTGTTATTTAAACATTACTGTGGAAACACATACATTTATTTCCGCGTGCTGAATCAAAACAATTCAGAAAACCACCCGGCATAAATGTTGATGATTGATACTGGTCCTTTTGTTAACTTTGTGAACGTGAATAATTATTTCTCGTAGCACCTATTAGTGGATTTATTTTTATATCCTCGGATGCAAAAAAAAATCTCGATGGTTTTTTCAAAAAACGTTGTCTCGGCCAATATTCCTAGAGGCATTTTATTTGGCTACTGCTGGTTTTTCTGTTGTTTAAGTTCAGCATATCCTAAGCATCTTCTATGTTGGATTTCAGCATTCAGTATTTGTTGTATATTATATTATTAGAATTCATATCAGTTCTAGTTTTTGTACAATTACAAATTAAATTCGTTTATTTTTTGCTTTCCGTCTATTAAGAAAATGCACACTATGCAATGTCCCATGGTGATTACGTTTCATATGCAATTGTGTGGACAACTGCAAAATTCAACTGAGCTCAAGAGCTGTCCCAAATGAACAGCTCACTTGTATGAGCTGAACGGCTCTGAGCCGCTCACCATGATGAGCTGATTTGCCCATCTCTACACCAAACGAGGGACTTTATAGCAACCACGAGAGTGAAACGTAGACCAACATAGTTTAATCAAATCAGCAAAGCGAGAGAGGACAGGTTCGAACATGTTTTGATTTTCAATCCCAGCATTCCACCCTTGCAGACTAACGACACCACTTCTTTCGGCCGCGGAGTATGTTCCGTCCGAAAAACGTAGGGAAGGAAAAACGCATCCAATCGCAAGTACCACCCCTTCTCATTCGGCACGAAGCGAAGGAGAGTCAAAGAAGCCATCCGAACGCGCGAAGATCAGTCTATTTTCAATCGTAATGCAAGCCACATCAGTAGCAGCAAGTGCAGCAACATAGTATCAACATCGATAGCAGCAACACTACCAGAAGAATAGTGGCGCATTCGCATGCGCATCAATGTATACAACTGTAAAAGTGTAAATAAGAAATTTCAGTGAATTCGAATATTAAATGATGTACAAAGTGTAAATAGTAATAAACCACCATGTTTTCACTTCGCACTATTCAAACCCTTTCCTAAGCACATCCCAAAATGTTAGGCCTTTCACAGCACGGAGCGGAGCCACAGGTGCTCCCACCCGTCAAATAAAGCGTGAGGAACAGGAAGGTTCCTTCCACGCACCCGTTGCCTCCATGAGTGGAGCAACATATCAAAATACAGTCCACCCCACAGTTCCCAGCAGACGGAACACAAATATTTAATCGAATGTGGTCGAGTGTGTTTGTCAAATGCGAAAAAGACCGCCGGGAGTGCGATGAATATTCAGTGCAAAGCGTGCATTCAAATAAAGAAAAAAAGTTGCAACATATGACCAGTTTGTATATTGTTCTTGTAAAGGCAAGAAAAAATCGCTGCTTCTACAAAGCCAAGGGTTACTGATTCACCCTTTTCAGGCTCATGGAAACTTTCCAATAAAAAGTGATTTTAATAAAGAGTGAATTTCTTTGCATTTACAAATAATATCCAAAATGATAAACAAGCAAATTGAATAAAACTAAGTCGAAATCGAAACGAAATAAATGAAGTTTGTCATTCTATTATTCCTAGGACTCAGCTTTGATTTCGATTTTTTTTTGTGTGAAACTATGATGGTTGTTGCTGTTGCTGTTGAACGAAATCTTTTGAGAAATACATAGCAATTCATTTTCAAATTACTTTTTTGTCCTCTCCTAGTGCTTCTAACTACTGCTTTAAAATGCAAGAGCATATTAACTGAGGGGCTTAGAATGAAAGGGGTGTAAGTGATTTGATCGATTTCTCTACATCGACTTTCTCTTTTGGTCATAACTTAGCTGCAAATTCATTTCCCGCTGTATTTGACAATTTTGAAGATAGGTCAGAACCTCATCTATCGGAATCTATAGCAAACTCACAGTGGAACGTTTTTGCAGTTGGGTTATTAACTAAAGAAAAAGTTGATGAAGAAAAATCGATCAAGTCACTTACACCCCTTGCATTCTAAGCCCCTCAACTGAAGTATTGTCGATAAGCCGGTGTCTCTCTTTGATATTTAGTGTATTATTTTGCTTCTTGTTGAAGGTTCCATTACACGTTATGACTATTTGGTAATTCTGTTGGTGTTCTCGTGACATTGTACTTCAACTATATTATATTTGTACACGAACACGGATACAAACTAGAAACTATACATAAATGAAGATCCTCCAAAAAACGTTCCAACTAATCTAACAATTCAAAGTCCAGCCAGCCATCAAGCAAAATTCTCCATTTTTTAATAATCCGCTTTCGGGGCCTCACGATAACACCTCCCATCGCATCGCGGGCGGCACATCGCCGGAATAATTCTTCGCCGAATGTTTCGCTAAATGGGTAAAGAATGAGAAACTATGCAGAGGAAAATGATTTTGAATCTCTTGCGCGCGTCATGTTGTGGAGAAGGGAAACGGAGAGTGTTAGGGAAGCGCTGCTACCACTGGAAGGGAAAACTGTTGCAAGCGGAGGCGGCGTCTACTGGCAGTTTTCGGTCCCCTCCCCAACGATAAGGAGGGGATGCTACGAAATTATGGAGGGAGGAAAGGAAGGGGCAGTTTGTTGGCTTGTGTTGCTGCTGCTACCAGGCAAAAACGACAATGGTGGCTTAAGTTTTTACTCAAATTATAAAGTATTTATCTTTCCACATGAACAGATCGCCGTCGACTGGGGAAAGTGGAGGCAGCTGTGGAAGCAATCCAACGAGCGAATACCTTCGTGTCGTGTGTTTGAGCAAGAGAAATAATAATCAGTTAAGGAAACTTTTTAATAACTCCAAGGAAGCAAGTAAGCCATCCAGTAATTTCCACCAGGATTTGTTCATGTGGTACCACTTGCACTTGTTCGGTGCAAAAGATGAAGGATGATGTTGATGTTGCTTTAAAAACATAGTGGTTGATGTGATCTGATAATATTTAATGTATTATATATACATTTATATGAGATTCCATTAATATTGAATTATTTATAAATAATAGTTTGATGCAGCTTGAGTTCCGGAACTCCTTTATAAATTTTAAACGAAATGAGTCAATTAGATTATTTTTATATAAATAAACGTGCTTGAAGAAAAAAATAGTTGCTCAAACAAACATTATAAATACCTTTTGGCGAAATCTTCGAATTTGAAATCAACTTCAGTCATTTCGCTCTCATCTGTGGAAATGGAATACAATTTTCAAAAATCAGAATGTCTTATTCAATATACAGCAGTTGAATAGGTGACATACCTTCTTCCTCCTCATCGTCATAGTCGTTCTCATTGGCATCAGAAGCATCCATGTCAAATACACGTTCTTTTTCTGAAAAAATTGCGAAAATATATAACCTGATTACCGACCGTCATTGCAAAAAGAAAACTTTTTAATAAATCTGTTCTTCGATCTTTTGACAACGTAAAAGTCCAAGTGCAAAAGAAGGATGCATTATGGTTTTTGATTGGTTAAATGATGCCCATAACAACTTCAGTAGAGCTGCGTTTCTCTTGAGGGAGTATCACATTACGAGGGTAGCCTGATAAATCATGCACACACGCTTGTAGAAGACGAACAAAAACAAATAGCAAGATTAAGTAAAAAACAAATTGAAGTGTAAATCTAAAAAATGATCTTGAAATTATCAGCTATGATAACGGCATCAACGTTCCGTACCTTGAAATAGTATATGTTTGTCGTAGACAGCTACAACAATTTTGTAAATTTGAGTTTTTTAAAAATAAGAGGGATGGTCCAAATTTTTCATTTGCTTGTTCGAAAAATGAAAGTTTTTTCTTTCAACCTTTAACCTCCACGTATCATTCCACGGATTCCTTGCCTGAGGAAGATCTTTAGGCAATTCAATTATCAAACCAATTTTTATGCTTTGCTCACTTGTACATCTAACTGCATTGACCGGAGTAAGTGAGTGTATTGGCACATCTCGCATTCAAATATGCTTTCACGACATTTGAGGTATGAAGTCCGGTGTTATCGTGTTGAAAAAATTGACCCAAAATTGATTATTAAACCCATCCACCTAATCAGTTTTTTGTTTGTAAAAATACGTAATTATTTCAGAAAGCAAGTAGGACAGCTGTTGGTTTGACGGACAGTGTGTTTAAGAAGGTCATACGGTGATTTTGGATAGTTAACCGTTGCATTTCACATTTATTTAATGGGCACCCTGCTGTTCTGCAATATGTGGACCATGTGATAACATTGGCGACCTGTCGATGACTGTCGATAATCAAATAGAAAAGTTTAACAAAAACAAAAACCATAAATGATTGGCTGAGCCGATGTAACGTCTATAATATCAAGCATTTTGAGTAATTTTAATTTCAAAATTTGATTCATTGGTACGTAAGTTAAAGTCGAAACGATATAAGGAATATACAAAATGATGATGATGAGAGCAAGTAAAATTATCTCTCTCGCGAGCGAGAAACTTATACGTCTCGTGAAGGAACATTGAACACATCTAAACAACAATTGAAAAAAGAAATGGACCTACAGTGAGATGGGTTCATGAATAACATTACTATATTACTATCTGTTGGTTATAATTTGGTAACTCATTTCTTTTGGCGTAGGATCACGTCTAACAGGAAGATATGAGAAATAGAATGGAAATCATTGAACATGTAGGGAATAAAGAAAGATTTCGAGATAAACAATTGAATAATTATAAAATGACCTTATTTGCGCATCTCAAATTGTTCAGACCAAAAAAGACCATCTAGAGTAACTGCGGAATACAATTTGAAAACATCAATACAGATCAATAAGATCAATGCATATCATCCTATTGAAGAAGATTGAGCCAGATAGAGAAGCGAAACATTGCGCCGTGAGCCCCACCCCTGCGTGATTCTTCTGCCAGTTAGTATGCAATTAAATCACTGCAGCATTGGGAGTCGATCATTTATTTTTTAACTGGAAAGAGAGAGAGTTGGAGGAAAATAATCTCAACAGCAGCAGCAGCAAATAATCAGTAGCAGCAGCAACAAATGAGTCTCAATTTTCCTCACATCCGGAGAAGAACCGTCAATTTTACTGGCATTCAGAGGAGAACCCGAGTAACCCGATCCATCACACAGTGATGTTATGCTGGTGATGGTATAGATGTGTCTAAAAGTGAGTCTGTTTACAGATACATAACGTGCATTCCCAATAAGGAAATAAATCTCGACATATGGCCATCTTGTTCTCGCGAGAACAAATAAGAATCTATTCAATATATACAGGGTTTTCCATTTCGGGCTTCCGAAAGTATACAGCCCTGCGCTGACAACCGTTTGACAGAGCTGTCAACCAAAGCATCATATCGTTAGTTGAATGTCTGCCATTTTACAATATGGATCGTTTTAGCATCGCACAACGTGTTAATTTTGTTAAATTATACTATAAAAATGATGAAAAACCGGCAAATGTTATTAGAGCATTACGGACGGATTTTGGTCGTCATGGACGGCCTACAGAGCACACAATCGCTAATGTAGTGCGTAAATTCGAACAAACTGGATCCGTAGTGGATATTGTGAAACCTGTGCATCATCGTAGTGTGCTTTCGGTCGAAAATATTGCTGTTGTTGCTGCCGGTGTGGAGGATGACCCGAATGTTTCGATTCCACGGCCTGCTCAGCAATTGAGCTTGTCAAACAGATCATTGTGGCGAATTTTGCATTTGGACTTGCACCTACATCCATATAAAGTCCAACTGGTACAAAAATTAGAGCGTGGTGACCATGGAATGCGTCGGGCATACGTCGATTGGGTGAACGAACAACAGCAGCAAAATGCTGAATTTCGCATCAAATGATGCCATGTGGTTTCAGCAGGATGGCGCCACGTGCCACACAACACGACCGAACATGGCCATATTGCGAACGAAATTTGAGGGACGCATAATTTCGGGTTTTGGTGATGCCAATTGGCCGTCCAGATCATGCGATTTGAACCCGCTAGACTTTTTTTGTGGGGTTATGCGAAAGATCGTGTCTATGTCAACTCTCCGCAAACTCTTCAACATTTGAAAGACAACATACGTGGAGTTATGACCGAGATACCGCCCCATATGTGCCGAAAAGTCATCGAAAATTACCTGTTCCGGATCAAGGTGTGCGAGGAAGCCCTAGGTGGACATTTGAATGATTGTAGTATGATTTCAAATCCCATTTCCAAATCTCATTTCAAATCCCATATTTCATAGGCCATATATCATTCCATAACCCATTTTTTAAATCCATCCCCAAAACCCATCCTCATAAGCAGTTGATTGTTTCTTAATAAATGACTCATGCGTAGTCACTTCGATTTACAATTCCCATGAAACATTCCTCAAGCACAACTGCATTATTTAGTTAATTGCTTTTCCCCACATTCATTCATAGAAACAAGCCAACGTGCGCTGACGATATGAATGTACTCTTACATCATATCGCGCGCAGCTAAAGGCAATAAACCAGTAGCCAAAACAAACCTAGTTCTATTCTGATGAAATACGCGACCATATACAAAGTCGTCGTGACACTTTACGATTTCCCATGAAATCGATATGCGCGCTTACGAGTGCAGTAAGCATTATTATTTCTTGACCCCATTCACATCGAACACTGCATTCGATTGATTGGCTATTCCCCTTTGAAATCAACTTGGCTCCTCCCAGTGAAACTCTACACAAATTGTTGTAACTACTAGCTTAGGACTTTAGTAACCAGTGTTAAGGGAGTTCTAGAGACTCACGCCACGCGATAGGTCGTGTTGAGTTTTCTTCAGATAATTTAATATAAAGAGTATCGTGTCTTTGGTACAAAAAAAAAAAACAAAATGAGAAATAAAGTGTATAGAAGTTATTTGATGTTGACCGTGTTTGTGAACTAAAAACAGTTGATGACAACCGTGAGTTGAGCATGTGAAGAAAAACATTTGATGGCGACCGTGTTTTAAAAAGAATTCATGCAATCTTCGGATGCGAGTGCGATATGATAGTGCTCGACACGTAAAACGAGCCACAGGAAAAGCGATCCGATGTAACAGCTCTAGATGTGCGACGGTATTTGAATTCATCGGAAAATCGGCGGAATTCCAGGAGATCCAGTGCAATATTATTGAGGATGAAAGTGAGCAAGAGTACTGCGGTGCAAGAGTGAAATGAAGTTCGCTGATAAGAATTAGTAATCGAAATTCTTGGTGTGGCTGAGTGAAACAAAGCAAGAAAAAGTGTGTGCAAAACCAACCAGCCGTATCACAACAATGTACTAAACTGTGATAGTAAATGTGAACCCAAAAATTGGAGTGAACAAAGCATGGACGTTACTGATTATCACTTCAGAACTTTTTTATCGCAGTGCGAAACGGTGCCAGAGAAAAAAAAAAAGCAGCTAACTGAGTAGTGAGAGAAACAGTGCCAGAAGAAAGACTAACTGTATCGCAGTGCGAAAGGGCCATGTAAAAAAAAAAAAAAAAAAAAAAAAAAAAAAAGTCAGATAACGGACTGTAACAACAATTACCGAAGTGTCCAGTGAACAACGACCTGTGCAATGAACATGGAAAAAAGCTGCCTAAGAGTTGGCTCGCAAGTGCTCCTTGGAAGGCGAGACCACTGCCAGCAGTAAGGAACTGGCAGGCGGGTAGATAGAAAACCAAAAGAGGCGCAGAAGAAAATTCCCGGCGAAGGCCATCAACTAGCAGCAGCAGCGTGAGCAGCAAACAGATGAGCAGCAAATCAACCTAGACGGTGGTCCAAAGGAAGTTTTCAAGTAAATGATTAAATCTGTTTTTTTTTATCGATTACGTCTGTAGATTATATACGATGAAAGTTCACTTCAGAAATTTTTTTTTAATCAAAATGATATGATGAAACAAGAGTGAGTTATTTAAAAAAAAAAAAGAAGACTAAATAAATGAAATGCAAGTAGATATTATACAATTAAATAATTTTTATCATTCAAATATCATCAAAGAATTAATGAAATAAATTAATGAAATAAATTAATGAATCACGAATGTAACACGAATAATAATGAAACTTTAAGGAATTCGAATATGAACTAACATGGGATTGTTTAGCTCTAAAAAGGTAACGAATACTGGAGATCCACAGGTCACAGTTCTAAATTACCTTGAGCAGCATTCTCGATTCCATGAAACTAATGAAGTTATATTGTGTGTGATTTTAATCATCACACTATTGCTTGCATTAAACAAAGTTTACAAACTGTATAAAAATTGTACGCGGACAGAAGCTTTGAGAGCCGCTCGAACTATCGCTGGTCTACAGGAGATAGCATAAAAACACATATGCGTATATACATTTTTTTTTTTCTCTTCCTCTCTCCTCCTATTTAAAAATAAATTTAATCTTTTTCTCATCAATAATTAAATACAAATAACATACAAAATGATTTCGGAAGTCGAGCTCAAAGAATTTCTAGAATTCCTAGATGAAGTAGGAAAAGGTAAAGGAACGGGACCATTTGCTCCATTACAAACGAGCGAAGTATTCAATTCTTGGGAAGAATTGTTAACTCGAATACGTGAATTGCCTGGAGATGATCCAATTACCTGGATAGATTATGAAACTGGCAAGAGATTACACCAACAAAATGAGAAGTAGGGTGTACAAATTAAACGAACAAGTTCTCTTCAATGGATCGACTTAGAGAAATCGAATTCCATTTAAAGAAAGAATTTCAAAACCTAACCAAAAATAAACTTCGACCTAGGACCTTACAAAATATTGAAATAAAAAGACAGCAAATACAAGAAAACTTGGAGGAATATAGAATAGTTTTAAAAACATTCGAATTCAGAATCAATGCATCTAAGTGGAATGAAGAAGTAGAAACCTACGGAGCATTGAAGGTAATATACCAAAAGTGTATAAAATTACTTGACAATTCTCAAGTTATACAACGAGAATATGACAGTGAGCCGGAAACAAGCGAAAAACCTCCTGGCTTACTCCAATATTTGAAACCAGACACTGAAGACTCATTGTTAAGAGTGCGCAGTGAAATAAATCTGGTCAAGAGAAAATTTAAGCTCAAAATACTAGCAAAAATTGTAGTTTGGTATCTAAGAGCAAACAACAAAAAGATAATGGCGTTAAGTATTAAGACAGCTGCTGAACTAGCAACACTTATACCCACCTATGATGGAAGTCCAGGTGGAGTAAAATCCTTTATTGATGCAGTTAATCTGACTAGTACAATAGTACCAGATGTAAATAAAGCTGCAGCGATTCAAGTAATATTGACAAAGTTGAGTGGAAAAGCAAGAAACTTATTTTCCACAACTCCCATCGAATACGACGAGATCACAACCAAGATAAAGTCAAATTGTGAAGAAAAAGGAAATTCAGATTTAGCATTAGCTAATTTGAAAAATTTAAAATTGAAAAACGCCAATGAAATCGAGAATTTTATTAAACAACTCGATGTTTTAGCAGACAAATTGAAAGACACTTATATTAGAGAACAAATTCCTGACAATGTAGCGAGGAAAATGTCTCAAAAGGCAGCAATCCAAACACTTATCGACGAGACATCAAATAAAGAAACGAAAATGATGTTAAGAATTGGAAAATTTGATAATCTCCAAGAAGCCATCAATGTCATGGTGGAGAACGAGAAGACGGGAAATAGAGACACAAATGCAGTAGTACTGCATTCGATAAAAAACAGGCAACCAAACAATTCTGGACAGAATAATAACAAGTACTTAAACCACAATATTAACCATAGAAATTCAATGATGACCGATCGATTCAACCAGAGAAATTATTCTCAATGCGGATATCAGAATAGATACCCAAATAACAACAGAAATTTCAATCGGAATTGGCAACAATATCCCATTAACAGAAATTTCAACCAAGGGTCACAACAATATCCTACTCAAAGAAATTTCTACCAGAATAACAATAGAAATCCTAACGGAACTTACAATAGAAATAACATTCCAGCTAGGATGTACGCTGTAAATCATCAAAATATTCCTCGACGGAACGCACATACTAACAATAATCAATTTTATCCACAAATTGAATCGGATAATAATTGCCAAGCTTTGGTACCATTCAATAACAACAATACAGTACCTAACCCCAACAATCAAACGACGCAATCAGGAAATTACAATTCTGATTATTTTTTAGTCAACCAGTAACAATTGAACGCAGATGTCGACTAACTGGACAATTGTTACGGTCAGACTCACCGATTTTGACAATAAATTTAAATGCATCAAACTTTATTCAGGTCAAAGTGCACATGACTGGAAATAAAGTATGCAACCTAATCATTGACACCGGTGCAGATATTTCGTTGTTTAAAGCACGAAATATTCTCCCAACTCAACCTGTAAATAGTAACAATAAAATTAAATTAACCGGAATTACGGAAAACAGTGTAGAAACTTTAGGTATAACAAATACAGCTATGTGTTTTAATAATACTTTAACTTTAAATCATGATTTTCATCTAGTTACCGCAGACCTACCAATACAAGCAGACGGTATACTAGGAAGGGATTTTTTAATAAATTATAAGTGTTTAATAGACTATGAATATTGGCTACTTACCTTTAATATAGCTAATGTACAGATTTCAATACCAATAGAAGATAATTTAAAAGAAGGCTTCATGTTACCAAGCCGTAGTGAAGTAGTTAGAAGGATACCATATTTAAATATTATAGAAGATATGGTAGTTCATTCGGAAGAAATTTATCCAGGAGTTTTCTGTGGAAATACTATAATTTCACCAGCAAAACCCTATGTAAAATTTGTAAATACCACAAACAAACCTTTGTATATACACTATTCAGAATTTAAACCTACATTAAGTATTTTAAATAATTATACAATACTTAATAGTAATAACAAAAATAATAAGAGATTCGATGAAATTTTTAAAATCATAGATACAGAAAAAATCCCCATATATGCTAAAGACAAGTTTAAAAATTTAATTGCTAGATATCAAGATATATTTTGTCTCCCAGAGGAGGATGTGACTAGAAACAATTTCTATTCACAGAATATTGTTCTTAACGACAAAGTACCTGTATATATTCCTAATTACAAGACGATTCATGCTCAACATAATGAAATAAATAGACAAGTGAATAAAATGTTAGAGAGTAATATAATCGAACCCTCGGTTTCACCATATAATTCACCAATTCTTCTTGTACCAAAAAAATCTTGTGACAATGACAAGAAATGGCGTTTAGTTGTCGATTTCAGACAACTGAACAAGAAAATTTTAGCAGACAAATTTCCTCTACCAAGAATTGATGATATTTTAGACCAACTTGGAAGAGCAAAATATTTTTCAACTTTAGATCTCATGTCAGGTTTTCATCAAATACCTTTGGACAATGAGTCTAGAAAATTTACAGCATTTTCAACACAAAATGGACATTATCAGTTTACGAGATTACCGTTTGGATTAAATATAAGCCCAAACAGTTTTCAACGCATGATGACCATTGCAATGGCTGGTTTAACTCCAGAAATATCCTTTATTTATATTGACGATATTATCGTCACGGGATGTTCAGTTAATCATCATATTTCAAATTTGACTCAAGTTTTTGAACGATTAAGATTTTATAATTTGAAACTTAATGCTCAGAAATGCAAATTTTTTAGCACTGAAGTTACCTTTCTAGGTCATAAAATAACAGAGCATGGCATGTTACCAGATGATTCTAAATTTTCAGTAATTCAAAATTACCCAATCCCAAAAAATGCAGATGAAGTCAGAAGATTCGTTGCATTTTGTAATTATTATCGAAAATTTGTACCAAATTTTGCATTGATTGCAAATCCACTTAACCAACTTCTAAAAAAGGATTCAAAATTCAGATGGACAGATAATTGCCAAAACGCATTCAACATATTACGAAATTCATTAATGTCACCTAGATTACTCCAATATCCAGATTTTACGAAGCAATTTATATTAACAACAGATGCTTCAGACATTGGCTGTGGAGCTGTATTGTCACAACAAACACTAAACGGAAATTTACCAATAGCATTTGCAAGTAAAACTTTTACACCTGGCGAGAAAAATAAACCAGTTATTCTGAAGGAATTAACAGCCATACATTGGGCTATTAATTATTTCAAACCTTACCTATACGGTAGAAAATTTTTAGTACAAACAGACCATAGACCATTAGTTTATCTGTTCGGAATGAAAAATCCAACATCAAAATTAACCAGAATGCGTCTTGATTTAGAAGAATATGATTTTTCAATTGAATATATATCAGGAAAATCGAATGTAGGAGCAGATGCTTTGTCGAGAATAATAACAACTTCTGACGAACTAAAAAATTTAAACATATTAGGAGTAAGCACGAGAGCAATGACTCGTAACATAAAAAATGATGACAGAATAGTAACATCAACAGATAAAGAGATTTCTGCTACCAAGAGAACTTGATCACTTCTCTACGTACATGACAAATAATCCATCAGAAACCAACAAATTAATTAAACTTGAAACAAAAGTTGACAAAAATGAAATAAAATTTATATTAAAGAAAAACAATAAAATTATTGCGCAAGTGCATCAAAGAATTTTAAATGGGAGTCAGACATTAGAATCTGCACTTCTAAAAGTGGAAGAATCAATGATTAAAATGAATCAAATAAATTAGCGCTCTCAAACTAAAGATGAAATTTTTAAAATGCTATCAATTGAAACTTTAAAACGTTAGCAAATGCACGAGTGTATTTAATAGAAATTATTATTTACAATCCACCAACATTTTTAACAAAAAGGGAAACTATTCAAAAAAGTATTATACAATTATCATAATACCCCTACTGGAGGACATATCGGACAACATAGATTATACCTTCAAATGAAGAGAGGTGTACAATTGGAGCAATATGAAAAGATCGATTGCAGAATTCATTAAGGCCTGTGAATTATGCAAACGAAACAAAATCATAAAGCATACCAAGGAAAAACAAGTAGTAACTACAACTTCATCTTATCCATTCGAAATTATTTCCATAGACACAGTTGGACCTTTTACCTAGAAGTCACAACAACAATAGATATGCAGTTAGTGTCCAATGCGACTTG